>NC_137912.1:26254384-26281884 GCF_963457725.1 Sprattus sprattus
TTTTTGCACCACGGACCGGTTTAATGTAGGCAATTTTTTTCACGAACCGGCTTCAAGGTGTCATTTTACTGCTCTTATTAGTCACGTCATCCATTCATATTGATGTGAATCAATCAATTGCACCTGTGAGGCAAGCACGAGTTTGATAGAATGAAGCCCTGTCTGCTCATACACAAAAGCTAACATTAACGTTAGGTGGAGTTAACTTGCTGCCAACACCACTGTATTACAAACGTTAAGTGCATGACAAATACAACTCACCATAACTCTGAATCAGTGCTTGGTCTCCATGTGCCGAAGCAGTTTTGAAGGCTTCATTGGCTCGTTTGCTAGCTTGTCGCCACATATTAAACAGAGCGTACTTGGTGCGTGAGAATCACCTTTTGCGATTAACCCGTATTTTAAGTATGACTCCTGGTATTGTATGTTAAAAGAAGCTTTCTTTTTTTGAGGTCGTAGGCACCTCTTCTGGCTCCTTAGTTGGCCTTTTCACCTTTGCAAAGAAGTTCTACAAAGATGTTTGTTTTTTTACTTATTTTCGGTAGTTTGCGGGCTTATTTTTTGAGTGACGTATCACTTGAACGAGACAAGCGTCTTGACGTGACATGAGGCACAGGCGACTGTGACGTCCGGGAAAATCCGGTAGTTTTTCAAAATAAAAAACCTTTCAGACGCTAATAATTAATTCAGCAGAATTGAAATAAATCAATTATTCTTTCTGTGCGGCCCGGTAACAAACGCCTCACGGACCGTTACCGGGCCGTTGCCCGGTGGTTGGGGACCACTGTTCTAGGGTATTCTAGGGGAATATTATACTAATGGGTGTTCTAGGGGAATATTAAAGAACAGCATCCAGCCTTCCCATTCTGTCCATTCAGTGTGGCACTAGTAACAGTAGGATCCATTCAGTGTGGCACTAGTTACAGTAGTAATGTGTCCATTCAGTGTGGCACTAGTAGTAGGATCCATTCAGTGTGGCACTAGTAACAGTAGGATCCATTCAGTGTGGCACTAGTAACAGTAGGATCCATTCAGTGTGGCTCTAGTAACAGTAGGATTCTGATTCAGTGTGGCACTAGTAACAGTAGGATCCATTCAGTGTGGCACTAGTAACAGTAGGATTCTGATTCAGTGTGGCACTAGTAACAGTAGGATTCTGATTCAGTGTGGCACTAGTAACAGTAGGATTCTGATTCAGTGTGGCTCTAGTAACAGTAGGATTCTGATTCAGTGTGGCACTAGTAACAGTAGGATTCTGATTCAGTGTGGCACTAGTAACAGTAGGATTCTGATTCAGTGTGGCACTAGTAACAGTAGGATCCATTCAGTGTGGCACTAGTAACAGTAGGATCCATTCAGTGTGGCTCTAGTAACAGTAGGATCCATTCAGTGTGGCACTAGTAACAGTAGGATCCATTCAGTGTGGCACTAGTAACAGTAGGATCCATTCAGTGTGGCACTAGTAACAGTAGGATCCATTCAGTGTGGCACTAGTAACAGTAGGATCCATTCAGTGTGGCACTAGTAACAGTAGGATCCATTCAGTGTGGCTCTAGTAACAGTAGGATTCTGATTCAGTGTGGCACTAGTAACAGTAGGATTCTGATTCAGTGTGGCACTAGTTACAGTAGGATTCTGATTCAGTGTGGCACTAGTAACAGTAGGATTCTGATTCAGTGTGGCACTAGTAACAGTAGGATTCTGATTCAGTGTGGCACTAGTAACAGTAGGATTCTGATTCAGTGTGGCACTAGTGACAGTAGGATCCATTCAGTGTGGCCATTTAGTGTGAATAGGATCCATTTAGTGTGGCACTAGTAACAGTAGGATTCTGATTTAGTGTGGCACTAGTAACAGTAGGATTCTGGGACTAGAAGTGCAAAAAGACTATCATAGTAACATTAGGAATGAATAAAAACAGGAGGAGAATGAGTTGGTGGAAGATTGTATAATACAGAAGTGTGAAGGTTACAGCAACACATATGTGAATGTTGGCTCCTTGAACATTCCTAAACTCTGGTCCTTATATGAGCAGATGCATATTGTATGAGTGCACCTGCCTCATGCACGAAACCAATAGATTCAGCTGATCTGCCTCTCATCGTGTCTGTAGTTACCATGGCTTTGATCACTCCGGACGCAAGGCAGGCCCTTACACCAAGTGAGTGCTGCCACTTGCCTGATGTTAAGGCAATAGTAGGCAGAAATATCCATTGAATGTTTTCAATAGCGCCTGTAGACATGGCTGTGGCAGCAGGAAGCCACGAGATCCCAGGAATGTCAATTTACTCTTTGTGTGTGGGTACGCTTTCCCCCCCCCCCCCTTCCACCAGAAACATCAGATCAAACATGTGTGGCAGTGGTCGCAGTGAGCAGCCCGACTCTTCATTCTCTGTGTGGGGCCCTGTGAGGCCCCTGCTGTGTGATGTTGGTCCTCCTCGCTTACTCTGTTCCTCCTTCTCTCCCTCCTTCCATCCTTCTCTCCGTCCCTCCTTCTCTCCCTCCCTCTTTGTTCTGGCCCCCTTTTTTTTGCAGAGGAAGAGGTGGAAAATTTCGATGTTTCCAGCCTGCAGGAGGAAGCTCTGCGGAACATCGAGGCGGACAGCTTCTGGTGCATGAGCAAGCTGCTGGACGGCATTCAGGTAAATTGATTCCCCCTCTGCCAGTGCGCTGGGCTGATTAAATTCACGCCGTGTGTGCGTGTGTAGAGCACCTCTGGGAAAGGAAGAGTGGTGCGTGCGTGTGTGTGTGTGCGTGCGTGTGTGTGTGTGTGTGTCTGTGTGTCTGTGTGTGTGTGTGTGTGTGTGTGTGTGTGTGTGTGTGTGCTTGTGTGTCAGAAGAGGAGCGTCCCCTGCGCGTAGGTGTCCCATCCTGCCCTGCTCTTAGTCTCTTGTTTCTCCAGGAATAAAGCGCATAATGATGAATATTCTCCCCCTGCGCTGTCGTCGCATCCAGCCCCTTTGCTCAGAGGGCTCCGTTTGAAATAAATCGCCATGGGAACTGCGTAACCCCCCCCCCCTCTTCACTTTCTTCCGTCCTCCTCCCTTTCTTGTGCTCTAATTGATTTAGGGCCATAAAAGCATGGGTGTTGTTTTGGTATGCCTGATGTATGGTGCCCCAGACACCAGTGCTGCCAGGTAGGTGGTTGGCCTGTGGCTTGAGGTATCACCCATCATATCTAAAGTGCTGTTCTGTACAAACAGCACTGCTTCCAGGTGGCTTCGCCTGTGTTTTCGGGGCTGGGGCTTTTTGCTGGCATGGAGTTAAGACAGCAAAGTGATAAAGCCAGAGAAAGAGCTGTTGATCATTTTCATTTTTTTTTTGCGGGCTCGTTCTCTTCTCAATCAAAAAGCCTGCTAGCTTACACCTACCTACACACACACTCATCACACACACACAGATACAAACGCTGGCACTAACTTCGAACACACACACACACAGTCACACACTCAGGCTCTCTCCAGATGATAGCCCCTCCACTCGGAAGGCATTTGTATTCGCAGGCTCACCCTTTCTCTTCAGCAGTAGATTAAAATGCACTCCCAGTCACAGAACCTTTTGTGGCGTTTTGTCTCTAATTACTGCAGTCATTTGTGTGTACAAAGCAGATTCTTATAGGCGCTAATGATTTTCTCCTCTCATTGTTTTCTTTCACAACTTCACAGTACGGAGAACTACTATTACACATTTGCTCTCAGGTTGTGAAACACAGTTTGTGTGTGTGTGTGTGTGTGTGTGTGTGTGTGTGTGTGTGTGTGTGTGTGTCTGTGTCTGTGTCTGTGTGTGTGTGTGTGTGTGTGTGTGTTGTGTTGTGTTGTGTTTGCTCCCGCAGATGCTCTGTAGTTTCTGAGGTTCAGCTCATTGCCACAGAAATAATTGTAAATCACAACTTTTTTTCCCCCTGCACATGGGGTCATGTGATTGATTGTATGAAGTCTCCTGACACTGACAATCTTCCAGTCATTTCACTTGACCCATATACACAGAAAAACAAACAAACACACACAATAGTGTCTAGCTAGAGGTAATACTTCAACCTATTTTTATGATGGAGACAGGACCTGTCGTTAGTTGATGGTCAGGCTGTTGCATTTTCTAATCGGTGAAAAGTGATTTCCTGCATAGCAGTGGGAGCAAAAGATTGTTGTTCTTGTAATGACTATACACTTTTTTTTCCTGTGAGCCCCACTTGTAAAGCTGTGAGATGTTAGCAGAACTCTGTGTGTGGGTGGTGATTGCAGCTTTCAAGCCTGGCCTCCTACTTACTTAGCAGCCATTACCAGTAGTGCTGATGGAACCATTCTGACCTAGGCCAGTTCTTCAAGTGGCTGACTCTTAACTGCCAGTCAGTCCCTGAAGCTAGCACACCATCCAAGCACTTTTCTTTTCGTTTGTGTGTGTGTGTGTGTCTTTGTGTGTGCAAGTTTGAATAAGAGAGGTTGTGCTACTTAGCACCCCCCTCTAGCCTACATAACTCGTTCCCAGTTGTGCCGTTGTGCCAGGATGGTCTCCAGGGTTGTTGGATAAAAACACCTGAACAACACAGTTTCTGGCTTCTCCTGCCTGCCCTCTCCATGAAAGAAATGTTTCTGTCTCTCTCTCGCCAACCACACACACACACACACACACACACACACAGACACACACACACACACACACACACACACACACACACACACACCTGCAGACACACCTGCAGACACAGCACACAGCCACTGTTTGCAGACTGACCTCTGTGGATGTGCAGGTGCTTGTAGTACTAATCCTCCCTGGCTATTCTTAAAAAGTGATTGCGCCGACAGACAGCAGGCGCGGCGTTTACAGGCTCTCACCCGTCCCAGGGGACGCCGGGAAACAGCACTCAATCAGTGATGAATTAGGCTTCCCTGGCAAACGCCGAACCACTCCCCCGTGCATCACAAAACAACGGCAGAAAACTCTGACAGGAGCGTCAGGGCACCAGCTGTTGGAGAGGATGAGTGACGGCTCGTGGCGTCCCCCGGAGCCCCCCGGACTGCTGGAGCGCTGCCGTGCCACACCACACCGTGCTGGAAACGGCACGCTGCTTAGCCACGAGAAGCCCCACCCCTCTGATTAACGGTGCTGGCTGATCTGGAAACAGACGTATGGGCTCAGATGCAGGGAGCGCCTCCTGACTCGGCTGTCTCCCGGGGGTGGTGTGGAAAGCAAGAAATTCTAAGTGTTGCTGCTACGGCTTTCTTTGAGTGCATGTGGTGACATCAAACCTGAATGTGAAACCACTTTCCGAGGCTTGAATGGTGCATTGTTGGGTGCAGCTCCCAAACTGCGTGCTCTTGAACAATGCAGGGGTTTTGCTCTGCACAGTGTGGCCCCCAATGGGCATCTGACAAACTGATTTGACTACTGCGGCAGTGGAATGCTCAGAACTATCTGTAAAAATGGAAGAATTGTAGCCGTGTGTGTGTGTGTGTGTCTCTGAGAGAGACGTAGAGACTGTATATTGTCTGTCTGTAAAGGTGTGTGTGTAGAGCGAGAGTGTGTTTGCCTCCGTGTGAATGTGTTTGTGGCCGGTGTGCTTGTGTGTGTGTATGTAGAGAGAGAGAGAGAGTGTGTGTGTTTGCCTCTGTGTGAGTGTGTTTGTGGCCGGTGTGCTTGTGTGTGTGTGTGTGTGTGTGTGTATGTAGAGAGAGAGAGAGTGTGTGTGTTTGCCTCTGTGTGAGTGTGTTTGTGGCCGGTGTGCTTGTGTTGCTGTGCGGGCGGGTTGTGTCTGGCCTCAGAGGAAGTGTAATATTGAGTGAAGTTAAACACTGGCAGTGACAGGTTTAGCACAGCTCATGACAGCGGGACCCATGGGAAAGAGCCGCCTCTAATTACAGCTGCCTGTCTGCTCAGCCAGCCTCACTCACTCTCGTTCTATCTTTCTCCCCATTTTTCTTTCTTTCTCTCCATTTCTTTCTGTTTCCCTCCCTCTCTCTCTCTCACTGTCCCTCTCTCCATCTGCCTGTCTGTCTTTTGCCACCTCCTCTTTCCACTCACACTCTTCTCTTTTCTCTCTCCCTCTGTGTCTGTGTGTTTTTTCATTCATATTCCTCTCTCTCCCTTTGCTCCGAGCCCAACTCCTCACTCCAAAGCCCTGACACCTGTTCGTCTCTCACTCCAAAAAGATCCTTCCAGATACGACTCATTAGGAGCCCGTGGGCCACCTGTTATTCACAGAGAGAGAGTACAGTGCTGTCTCAGCATGGCTGACTGCTCCTCCCCACAGCCAGGGTGCAGCACCTGGCTCTCTCTCTTTCTCTCTCTCTCTTTCCCTCTCTCTCTTTCCCTCTCTCTCTCCCTCCCCCTCTCTCTCTCTCTCTCTCTCTCTCTCTCTCTCTCCCCCTCCCTCCCTCTCTCCCTCTCTCTCCCCCTCTCTCTCCCCCTCCCTCTCTCCCTCTCTCTCTCTCTCTCTCTCTCTCTCTCTCTCTCTCCCTCCTTCTCCCCCTCCCTCCCTCTCTCCCTCTCTCTCCCCCTCCTCCCTCTCTCTCCCTCCCTTTCCCCCCCTCTCTCTCTCTCTCTACCTCTCTCTCTCTCTCTCTCTCTCCCTCCCTCGCCCTCCCTATCCCTCTCTCTCTCTCTCCCCCTCTCTCTCTCTCTACCTCTCCCCCCCCCCCCCCCCCCCCCCCTCTCTCTCTCTCCGCTCCAGTCCTGGGCTGGGTCCACTAATGGGGAGGATGACCTGTGCTGGGGATGGTGGGCTGGTCTGGAGCAGCACAGCCTGGTTGGTCCAGCACACACTGGCCTAGATGTGTTGGGGACTGAGGTGGTGCAGTGGCCCCTCACTCACCCTGAAAAAGAGGGGCAGGATGGGCAGCGTGGCCTGTAGCTATAGTGGGGGTTGGGGGGTGAAGGGAGAGTACATCACAGCCTGGCTGAGATAGCAACACCATATGAGGGTTTACAGGACAGAGAGAGAGAGAGATGGAAGCCAGCCCAGGCATGCATGGTGTTGCCAGAGCAGAGGAGGACCACAGCTCTCATCCACTAACACCACAGCAGGCCGATGCTGTGATCTCACCCCTCCAAGGTAGTATCCTCTTCAGCCCTGAATGGCATTGCATGCACTCTCCCCCTCCTCCTTTTTTTTCTTCCTCTTTTTCTTTCTTTATTTCTTGTTTTCTCTTATTCTTTCTTCTCATCCGTCATGTTTCATATTTTTCATACTCCTCCATTTGCATCTTCGATCAACCCGACCCCCTCGTGGCCCCAGGGCTGCAGCTGTTGTTCATTTTCAGTTGTAATGCGCACACACACACACACACACACACACATTCGCTCTCTCTCTCTCAAGAAAGGAAAACAAATATCTAGTAAAATATAAAAGCCACATTAAGGCCATCTGTGGCATCCAGATGGAAATTGGTGTTTTTTTCAATCAAGTGTCTCAAATAGTTGTGCTGTTATTGCACATCAGAGATGTGTTTGTTCAGCTATGATTTACTTTTAACAGCGTCAATTGTTCTACATTTTGCTTTCATAAGGGCTTAATATATGAAAAGAGGCACTCGGACAGCACAGGTACTTGGACTCTTTCAGGGAATTAAGGCTTCTTATTTAGAAGTGCATCAGCCAAGTCAATTGGCAATACTCACATTAGGCTCCATGCAGTTACTTACCACTGGGACCTAAGCCCACGCCTTCCCAGCATCCACTGCAGCAGTATAAATTGTCCTGCCTGGCGCAGTAAGGTTAACACTCCTCTCTCTGAGACCCCCCACCCCCTACTCCATCAGCCCATGGATCATAGGGGGGTTTAACGGGTGTGAGCTGAAGGATCACAAACTAATTAAGGTCATCGAGGAGTTCAGCCCCTTTAAAATTGTTTATAAACCATTAGGGGGAAACGCGCGTTCCCTGGCGGTCCTGCACATAATTAGAGCCAAGGTCAGAGAAACAGCCGCACACATTTCCTGCAGCAGGGGCGGGCGTGCCCAGATCTGCTGCTGTGGACAGAATGCTGTGGCATTTACACTGGGGCAACCGTGGGCATTTATTCATTTCCTAAATAAATAGGCCCCTCTGGAAGGCCTGTGTCAGAGAAATGCACCTTCAGTGATATTAATGAGCTCCCTGCTTATTTAGCCCATTTTTTTTTTTTTTTTAAAGCGCATGCTAACTAAAGGAGAAAAGAAATGGAACCATTTACCCCAGGGCTCTCTGGGGGCTCCTGTGAGCGGCTGATGGTACCACCACCAAGCAGGGGCCAACTGGCACCGAAGTAGGTCTAGTCAAACACTCTAATGCCCTCCTTTTAAAACGTTTTTGGGTATTTATTTGTTTATTAGTTTTTGTCTCCTATAGCAGTGTCTGCTTTTTTTCTTCTCCCTAACACGATACGTGGCTCCTGTTGATGTGATGGATCTGTGGAGACAAAGGGTAAATAGCTACTGGTGCTGCTATAGCAGGCAGACCCATCGCCTCTCGTCTGTCCCACAGGAGATCTCTGTTTGGCTTTATTTCTGTCTCGTCTGTGTTTATGGGTTAGTGTGGTGAGACGCTCCCATCAACGGCAGACTGGGTTTCAGAAACAGCAATGGAGGCTAACAAGCACATTAGTCTGCCACCAAGCTAGCCATTTTGGGCTCGTCTGATAAATATTTGCATGTTTTGGTTCAGATGGCTGGCCCACTTTGTGCTGTAGAGGCCCAAACGATTTGATTTGGCCAATTGCTCCTGTGTTCTGTTGGAACTGTATATTGACAGAAGCTCAGGGGCCGGGATTACATTGACACATGGTCAGGCAGTTTCCTGGCAGCCTATTCATCCATCTATTATATAGTTAGCATTGATTGGCGTTTCATCCTTGACGCCTGTGCTGTGTTAAACTCCAGGATGGGAGTGGAGAAGCCGTCCTTGAAGGCTCTGGCTGGACGGCAGCCCCGGTGCAGGGCGCTGCGAGGGGTGCGTCACGGCCCGACGAACCCCACCATTCTGGGGGGCGGGAGGGGAGGGTGCGGCGTGGCTCAGCGCCCGCGGGTCTGTCACGGAATACTAATGAGACGCCTCTGCGCCCGCGCCGCGCCGCTCCATCACGGGGCGCTGCCGCCGCCCCAACACCAGTGCGCTGAGTGCTGTCCTTCAGCCTGACACCGGGCCCAGAGACTGACCCAGACCAGGGCTCGAGTGGACCGCTCTCCCCCAGAGTCCCTCCACACAACCACTGGCCAGCCATGCCAGACCGGCTCACTCAATCACTCGTTCTTTTTTTTTTCCCCTTGCATTCGCGTTTACACTTTCTCAAATTCAGATTCATCCAACACAGTGCCCCTCCCTCTCTCTTCCTCCCCCTCTTTTCTCTCTCACTTTCTCTCTGTCTCTCACTCTCTGTCTCTCTGTCTCTCTCTCTCTCTCTCTCTCTGTCGCTGCCTGAGTTGTGCTCTTGGACAGTATTTGTCCTGGGGCTTATCCTCGGAGCTGACATGGCACTCTCTACTGGAATGCTGTTTTTGAGCTGGAGCTGAACAGGGAGCTGCTATTGTACTTTGGCTCAGTGCTTTGGGGAAAATTCGATTCACCACTGATGCTTAGCTTCATGTAAGTGTGTGTGAGAGAGAGAGAGACAGAGGGTGAGCGGGTGAGGGAGCTGTATGTAACGGGGTCTGCCGATGCCATTCTTTGTTTAGAAGGCTATTTCACCCCAGCATACCCCTGCCAATTAAATTCAATCATGGGCTCTTCGGGGACCCCGTGCTTGCGAGGGAAGAGGCCGTTTTTCTTTCTGTCTGTAGCTGTCTCCTCTGCCTTTTATTGACAGCTGTACGCCTCTGATTCGGCTCACTGAGTCCCTCAATCAGATGTCTGATAGAGGTGGCTGTCACTCATATGCTCCCTTGCCTCGTTCGCTTCACACTTTTTACTCCCTAATGTGTTTGCACGCTCATGCACTCTCCCTCTTCATGATCGAGCTTTCCACACACACACACACACACACACACACACACACACACACACACACACACACACACACACACACACACACTCACACTCACACTCTCTCACACACACACACACGGCATGCATATACATGGGCACTCTTATTACTCTCTCACATGCCTGCACATTTATTTAAACACGCTCTTTTGAAGCAGGTGACACCCTGGTCTTTGAATGGAATTGAATTTACTTTGAAGCCATGCGGCTCCTCCTCGGTCATCCCTCGTGGTAAATGACGCAAACGCTTGTATTCATATTCACCCTCCAACATATCCTCTCTCCCCTCTCAAGTGCCTCTTGGTGCCCATTAAGACCGCTGAGAGAGGCTCCTCCATTCCTGAACCTGGCAATGTGCGGGACATGGAGAGAAAAGAAGCGTTGCGGCGGCAGCCCTTTAAGAGGTGTCCTGTCAGGAGCCGACTCTGAGATGTTCTGGAGATAAAGCCTGCAGCTTAGATTGTGGCACGCGCTAGCGAAGGCAGGGGTTAGTTGTGATAACGTGCCACTCGCCGCTAGCTCAGGAAGATGGCAGACGGAGGAGGAGGAAGCTGTTGATGGAGGAGCATCAATACCAGCGAGAGAGTGCACAAAGGCCCCCCCACACTCCAGCTGCAAAAGCACAGTGTTGAAGGCCCATTGTAGCGTGAGGGGTTATCACAGTTGTCATCACAGGAACAGATCCCATCAGAAATGGTGTTTTTGTTGTTCTGGTGGCAGACTCTCGTGTCTTATCGCAGGATAGGCCCCCGCATTGCTCCTTGCCCGGCTGCCATTGTGCGTCTAATTTGGAAGAAGCTGTCGTCCCCATTCATTGATCCAGGTGGGAGAGTGTTCCCCTCCGTCTCTACGCGCTGGCAGAATGGGGCTCCATTGTTGCGGGTGTCAGAGCAGGCTTAGCGAGCACAGATGATCTATCGAAGGTGAATGATGTAGTGTTTGCCAAATATAACATCAGCAAAAAAGACTTCAAGCAGGAGATTTCCTTCCCATTGCTGCGCAGGATCAAAGATTAAGGGCGGGGTGGGGGGGTGGGGGGGTGGGGGTATGACGGGACTGTGATCCCAATGAAACTGGTCTAGAGCCAGAGCTCAGAGTCAATCCCCTGAAAGTGAAACTTTCTGTACGCGCGATGTGTTGTGCCGTACACCTGATAGGAGTCACATCTTCTCCTTGACTCCTTGCCAGATTCAACCTGTTTGCACCTCCACCGCCTCTATAGTCTCATGGGTGGCCCCCCTCATTGCCCCCCCTCCTTGAAGGGCTCTAATGGATTATTAGCACGGTGGTTCTGCAAGCATTTCAAGGGCAGTCTGTCTGTAGGCCTTTTTTGACACTGAGTTGCTGTGTATTTCAACCCTTTAATTCCATGTTCATGTGTTGCATGCTTCATGTTCTTTCTGCCTCGTAAGCATGCCATCTGCCTTGTGATTTGGGAAGAGCAGTTTAATGGGTTTTAGAACATCAATAATGAAGATGATTTGAACCATTATTTGTAAGACTTGGAGAAATGTTTGATTCAGATTCACCTTTCATGGAGGTGCCTCAGAGGGCATGTTGGTTTTGCTAATATTGCTGCTTGAAAGCGGAAGGCAAAAATAATTTCCCACATGGTTCATTACTGAGGAAAAAACTAATGATCACTTCCATGCTCACATAGTAATGAATATAGAAGTTGAGCAGTCTCTTGTTCTTTTTATCTGCTACAAGATGTATATGATCCTAATGATAAATTATGTGTTATCATCTCAGAAACTTGCGCACTGCAGCACATGTCAGTTTGAAGAGGTGGAACTGGACTGGTGAGAATATCTGATGGTTCTCACCATTCATTCATCCTGTGTGTTCATGACACTATCCTGTTATCCTAATAGTAGTCACATTCCTACAAGCAACTGAATATTTAAGTCATATTTTAAAGTGAATGGACGGTTTAAGAGAACTTTGACAAGGATCCTGAGAAATCCCCTAAATTGCCAAAGAGATCCAGGGATAATGAGATGGACCTGTTTCCTAGGAAACTTCAGTTTTGCCACACCGTTTGTTTACGACTTGAGAGTTCAGTGGAGGGAGCAGCAGCACTTTGTTAAAGCCCAGGCACTTGAATAATGCAGATTTAATTACAGGGGCCTCTGGGCTGGCTTAATGCATGCTTAAGACTGACCTGTTCTCCCTCTTAACCGGTAATTAGGTTTAGGCCCGGCGAGAGAGAGAGCGTGGCGGTACCTAGTTTGGGTCTGAATAGATGACCCTTAGGTGTGTGACTGATCCCTGGCACGCGGGTAGCACCCCCAGGTAGCTGCGTTCTTAAGGCAGTCTGGCTGGAACGCTCCTCATAGGAACTCTGGGAAGTGGTTTAGCTTGTGAGCTTATGTGTTGGGCCCTGAAGTGACCCCCCAGGATTGGAGCGATAGGAGCCATTATTAAAACACCAAGCTGATCCAGTTACTCCGAGGCAGCCAGTCCAGGCTCCTACCCAGTGTGGCTTAGTTCTCTACACGGGTGATTATTATTTCATAGGTGGACTCTGATGCACTCTGGCGACTCTCCCTCCTCCTCCTTCAGCGGTTGGGAGGTCAAACAGGAGCGAGCTGGAGAGGGGTTATGTGGTAATGGTGTGCATCCAGCATTGAGTCCTACGTGGACGGCCAACACAGTCAGAGCCACGGGCAGCACAGCTGAGCCTGAAGGACAGCTCAAATTGTTTGCCGGTTAATGACTTTCTATCCTTCTGTCTCATTCTGTCTCTCCTTCTCTCTCTCTCTCTCTCTCGCCCTCCTCCCTTCCTGTCCTCATTGGGCATTAGTTGTCTCAGCTGTTCCCTTGTCACATTAAAGCATTCGCTCTCCAAAGCCTCATCTCACAGGAAGCACAAAGACACACACACACACACACACACACACACACACACACACACTCTCTGCCTGCCCTTGTGGCTATGTAGACAGAACTCTAACATCAGCTCTGAGCGTGTATCTCAGTTGGTCTGAGTTGTAATACAATAGCCCAATATAACGCCTTCCCCCGGGTAACAGTCAGACAAGAGCAGTGCTGGAAAAAACCTAGCATATAATTGGAAGGGAAGTTATCATGTCACTTAAGTTAATCAGAGTATGAATTATTTCCAACACGCTGCACAAAAGGCCATGATAGGGCCACTGATTTTGGTCTTAAATGGACATAATCCTGATGACCGCGGCATACTTTGGACTCTTTGTCAGTTTACAAGCTGGTGTTATCAATCTCATTTGTGGCAAATGGACATCACCACAGGCAGCAATCCTGAAGGTGTCCCCATTAAGTCTCCTAGCCCTGTCATTCTTCTGTGTGGTGTCCACATTAGTGTCGCTTAAGCTGTCATGGGCAGCTTTGTCTATTTAAGTAGCCATTTTCCCTTCATAAATGGGGATCTTAATGACGGCTTTCTTTAATGGCGGGCCCCATCGGCTCAAAATGGGACCATGTGTTACAGCTGCTCACCCTCAAAAAATGAAGTGTGTGTGTGTGTGTGTGCACCACAAGCTCGACACATATGTACACACACGCACAAGTACACACACACACACACACACACACACACACACACACACACACACACACACACACACTCACACACACTCACACACTCACACTCACACTCACTCGCTCTGTGGAACTATATGCACCATCAGCAGGGGATCTCAGCCTGCCCACACTGCGGCCTTGGCCTTGTGTAATTGCCCTGAATGATGCCCGTCCTGCAACTACTGTTTATCAATATCCTCTTTTGATGGCTTTTTAAAGACAGGTTGCTCTGTGATCCATCAGCCCTAAC
The DNA here is from genome assembly GCF_963457725.1 of Sprattus sprattus. Taxonomy (NCBI): domain Eukaryota; kingdom Metazoa; phylum Chordata; class Actinopteri; order Clupeiformes; family Clupeidae; genus Sprattus; species Sprattus sprattus. The sequence goes on from NC_137912.1 coordinate 26,268,150, forward strand.
CACAGAGCCCTAGTTCCCCAGCACTGTTCAAGAGAATGCTGTGCTGTGCTGCGTCCGAGCGATTAGCTCAATAATGACTAATGATGCTTCTCGCAGATGTATTAAGTGGATACAATGATGATGAATATGCCACAGCTCCTTGTTTAACCAACTTCAGTGTGTCCAGTACAGTGTAGGGGTGATGGACACTATTATGTTCATCATTGTCCTAATGTTATTTATTAATGCTCTCCAGACTGCGCTGTAAGTACTACAACCTCTATTTTCTATAATATTCTTCTTTCAACCTCTAATGCAAAAATAATTATAATAATAATGATCAATACACAGACTAATGCATTCCATAGTGTTTGCCTTGTATTGAGAACGGTCAGGAGAACAACATTGGAAACAGCGACAGTTCTGTTTAAATGCATGCTGCAGTTCACTGACGCTTTGCACATAGCCTATGACTTTAGCACTAAGGTTGATATAAGGCTATTTTGCAGTTTGTCATTTATTACCATTAGCAGCCAGATTGCTTTAGAATGTTTCAATGCTTCTGTTGTTCCTATCCACACTTAGACCATATTCCCTCACAGTTGTCTTCACATGTGTATCGTCCAGAGATGGGGACTCGAGTCTGAGACTCGGACTCGAGTCGCACTTAAGTCGCACAAACAGTGACTTCAGACTTGACTTGCGACTCGACCCAAAAGACTTCAGACTTGACTCGGACTCGAGCTTCAAGACTCGTCAACGACTCGTCAACAAACTGTTGGCAAGCAATTGTTGCTTTAAAATCTGTTCAGACTGTTCAGCGCTGCCTTCAGCCTTTACAACGCCCTTTCCAGTGCTTCAGCACGATCATTCTGTAACCCTAACAACGGGAATCATACAGTCTAGCAATACATCAAAGATAGTAGAGCGCTAGCTACGCGCTCTTTAATCTTTGATACATTACTATTTGTATCCTAATTAATTATCACTTGGTTATGGACTACTTATTGTTAGCTAACTACTGTGGTGAATAAAATGCAATTACTTGCTTTAGCTAGAGGAGGAGGAGTGAGTTTGTGAACAGCCAAAGTGCCGTTGAACATGGGTGGATGAACTTCTAAATATGGATAATACTGGCTCCTCCTAAGCTAGCCAACTAGCCCGCTAGTTCGACCTAGCTAGTCAGCTCGCAAGCACCACAGTCTGATAGCTTTTGAGGCTTCTGGTAAACACAACTCTTTCTGCCGTTTTCTTACTGTGTTTATTCTTATCTGCATTGATGAATAAAACCCTTCACAACGTAACAAAATGTCACACAATGTGTTCGTTTTGGGGGGCACTGTAACTAAAGGTAGCAGTAGGTTACTAGGCAACGGACCTACTCTCCCGTCCTGATTGGTCGCTCAGCTGTCAAAACGTTATCCTAAGTACATCTCATTTTGATACTGTGTACTGTATAGATATAGATGATAGCTACAGGACATGCTTTGAATTTATAAGATTTAACAATACAGTGTTAGCGACAGATCAGATGGCCAGAGACTTGAGACTTGACTTGGACTCAGGGGCGGACTGGGGGGAAAAAGTGGCCCGGGAGTTACTGTCAGACCGGCCCACTCAATACACGGTGCGCGGCCCACTAAGTACACAGCGCGCTGCCCACTCAGTACACACCGCATTGCCCACTCAATGGATCGCACGTATCGGTCAGTGGCCTACTGGGAAAAATACCCATAGACTTAACCATATTTTGGTTGATTACAAAGAAATTACATCATATATGCTTGTTTTTTAATAACATTTGGATCCACCAATTTGCCTGGATGGACACATGGAATTAAATGATACTGGCTATTGTAACACTCCAAGGTAGGTATAGTTTGCAAGATGAATAGTATCAGATCAGATCAGATGGTTATCAGATCAGATGGTTATACGTATAACTACAAAGCCTATTGGTTAGTACACTCAAAGCGTATTAGATAAATATACTTGAAATTAGTGCTGTCAAACTATTACAATATTTAATCGCAATGTTTTGTCCATTATAAATGTCCCTTCATTTATTTTGTATCCATTTATCCATGTTTTATTCCAGAATCATCTATCTAGATAACATAAGTGTTGTGAAACGCAAGCTTTACTTGGCCAATTCAACACCTTTAGATAACATATTAACAATCTATATAACATATTAACATTGTTTATAATGTAAGTGTTGGTGTAACACAGTGATTTTAGCATAACAAACTAGCTGGTTAACTTATTTGACACAAGTTAAAGTATTAGAAATGATAAGATTGCCCTATTTACAACTACCACCATGGATAGCTTGCTCATCGATTGTAAGCAAGTGACTACGGCTAACATGTTAAAATAGATAATCTCGATGTTGACAACAGCTTGCTTATTTTACCAGATCATAACCGTCTCAATTTAAGACATACCGTTAGCTAGGCTTGCTGTAGGGAACGTTACCTCATCTGTGAATAGCAAGCTAACATTTGTCAAGGTCAACGCCACATCTTACCTTATCACTGTCACCAGTCAGTGGTTTTCCAAATAAAATGTAGGCTAGAGTTGACATTTAATAACACCTAAAACTAAATCAGACTGACGGAAGAGATTGACAGAGGCAGCAGCAAGCTGTGCCTCATCCGTGTTAAGGGCTAGGGCTGACTGCACACGTCAATACGGTTGCGTGTCCTCGGCCCACCGGGGATATCCCCGGTATTCCCGATGGCCAGTCCGCCCCTGCTTGGACTCGTGGCAAAAGACTTGAGACTTGACTTGAACTTGAGCTCAAAGACTTGAGACTTGACTTGGACTTGAGCTCAAAGACTTGAGACTTGACTTGGACTTGCAAAAAATGACTTGTGAACATCTCTGGTATCGTCATACATTTATGTTTTCTACCATTTAAGTCATGGCCACTAGCCTGAAGGATTCATGTCACCTTCACCATGCTGTAATGGCATTGGCAGCTCTGTTCTGTGATCTGCATTCCACCAATACAATATATGAGGAGACCTAGAACCCTGGGATTCAACCATGAAAATATCGGTGCCAGTTAGATAGAGAATCTTTGGAAAGCGGTTCATTAAGTTCTTACGGGTGTGCTGTCAACCTTCATCTGTTATCATCTTTGCCTCATCAGTGCTTCACATATGCTCAAGGCACGTTGTGGAGAGAGTTGGACAATCGTTTGGTCCTAGTCAGTGTGTGATTTGTGGAGATGATGTCTTCTTTTAAACTGTTTATTTTCCTTCAGATTGGTCATAAATATTTTTTCACTTCTTGTCATCAATAAGGTGAAGAATGCCTCTTTTTGTCATCAAAAGGACTTGTAACCATGGCACTGAGGGTATTTGAACATCCAGAGCCGGGGTGAGGTGAGGCGTGGGACCCACCGTAACAGGAGTCTGTTGACATCATCCTGTAGTCACTGTGGGGCCGCTAGATCTGAGCTCCCACAGCTCTGGCGTCCCGGTGGGAATCGGAGGGCCCTAAGTGCCTGTGCGGTCAGGGGGCCGATAAGGCACGCAGGAAATGAATGTGGTAATTAAGCCACACTGTGGGTTAGAGAGGACGCTGATGAATATTATCACTTAATTACCAGGATTGCTATTCCCGGCACGCAAGCGGCAACAGGGAACACGCCACTGCCATTCATTTTGTGTGTGTGTGTGTGTGTGTGTGTGTGTGTGTGTGTGTGTGTGTGTGTGTCTGTGTGTCTGTGTGTGTGTGTGTGTGTCTGTGTGTGTGTGTGTGTCTGTGTGTCTGTGTGTCTGTGTACCTGAATGTCTAATTGTGTTGTAAAGATGTATTCCTGCACAGAATCTAGCCCTGCATAGCATTTCATGTTTGTCAATACATTGAGCTAATTAATTCATTGAGCTTTGTCTCTAAACATTTGCTAATGGACGCAGCCATATTTGATCAATGGCCTTAATGATGACGTAATAAATGCATTACCAGGGAGCAGTCTGCCGAGGTCTGTCCTCTTAAGGCTGCAGCCACGATTGACTACTCAATATTCTCAAGCCAACACGCTGGACCTCTTCACATGCCCACGCTCTTAATGAGCTGAAATCTACACAGATCATTTGAAGCCTTGGTGGAAGCCAAGTGGGAGCTCTGCGTCTGATTCTTCTCTCTCTCTCTCTCTCTCTCTCTCTCTCCCTCTCTCAAGGACAACTACACATTTGCGCAGCCAGGAATCCAGAGGAAAGTGAAGGCGCTGGAGGAGCTGGTCAGTCGGATCGATGGTGAGTGTCTGTGCCCATAGGGCTGGGATGTTCTGTCGAGGGGGGGGGGGGGACGCTGTGTTCTGTGGCCATGGGGCTGGGGGTTTCTGTCGGGGGGGAGACGATTGTGTTCTGTCCCAGCAGTAGGGGATCTGCAGAAACACCAACAGCAGCAGCAGCATGCTTCTTTCTCTCTCCATCACCTCCACCACCTACCCCCACACCCTCCCCCCCCCCCCCCCCACACCCCCCCCCAGCCCCAGCCCGCGTGTCATCCCTAATCAGCCCAGCAGCAGCTTGGCCTTTTGCTGCATGCTCTGCCGTCCGCCAGGGAGAGCGAGAGCCACCGGAGCATGAGACCCCCTCATTACTTTCTATTAGGGTGGCGTAATCAGAATTCAATGGCCATTTCTCTCAGACAGAGCCGGTCCCCGCGCCAGGCCTGCCTCTCTTCAGCCTGCATTAAGCTCAATGATTGCTTTAATTTCAGGGGGAGAGGAGGCAGAGGAGATGGCCGTTGTTGCGTCCTCGCTCTGTTCCCCTGTGTTTGGGGTTTTTGCTGTGATGCTGTTTGGTTTTCTATCGGAGCCCATCTCAGTCCTCCCCTGTAGACGTTCTTAGGTAATGGATTTGCTTGAGCTGTTTTGGCAACAGACATATTTTTTATCATATTTTATCATATTTCTTTTGCTGATATGCATCTGTTAAAAAGACAGGCAAGTGAGAGATTATCGATGCATTGGAGTAAGCCGAAAGTCTTATGCTAAGTCGGCATCCTTTAGAGATGCACTCACTCTCATCAGTAGGAGCTTTTATGACTTATCTGTGCTTTAAATAATTCATATGCACACCTCTCTCTCTCTCTGTCTCTCTCCCTTCAGCATGTATTGTAGTTGAATTCAAAGCTTCCACAAACTCCCCCTCAACCTTTGCTCAACCTTGTCCAAGTCAAAGATGCTCTATAAATGTTTCACAACTACGAACCGGTTTACAAAGTCAGAACTGTCCGGAAAAGCCTTGGCACTCCCTCTTAATTGATCAAGCGAAGCTCCTTTGATCCAGTCATCATGAGGCTTTTGTCTTCCCTTCTCATCACGCTCTGGCAAGGCTGGCACGCCCTCTTGAACACGCCTTATCAGCGAGGGGCTTTATGTTTGGGCTTGTTCTTGAGTGACCTTCACTTTGTCAGGCTTCCCGAGCCCCACTCATGTCACTCTTCTTGTGGATCTCTCTAATGGGAGCGCTGATAGTGCACGGCGTTATGCACTCCTTTGGGATTTGGGAGCAAGCCGCCCCAATGAAAGAGAACAATTGATATCTGAGACGTAGACGTTTCAAAGGGCTCATCCTTTTCTCTTTTATACAGCAGCATGTCTCTCCTGTTGCATGAATGATTGAGAGTCGGAGCGAAGCTTTACTCTGTTGCCTGTGTGCTCTCTTTGTGCGTGTCCTGTGTGTGTGAGGTGGAGTGTGTTTGGTCTCTCTCTCTATCTCTCTCTCTATCTCTCTCTCTCCCTCTCCCTCTCTGTGTGTGGGTGTGAGAATGTATGTGTGATAAAAAAAATGCTGTGTGAGGCTTCTTTTATGTGTGCCATCTTTACTGCTGGGAGGGTAGACATGGCAACCATGGTTAGGTGTTAAGTTTCAACCCTTTATGTCATCAAGGCAAAAGCCCAGTTTCCTCCACCCACATTTCAATCTCTCAGATCCAGTCTCAGATCCAGTCTCAGTCTCAGATCCAGTCTCAGATCCAGTCTCAGTCTCAGATCCAGTCTCAGTCTCAGTCCCAGTCTCAGATCCAGTCTCAGATCCAGTCTCAGTCTCAGATCCAGTCTCAGATCCAGTCCAAGTCTCAGATCCAGTCTCAGATCCAGTCTCAGATCCGGTCTCAGATCCGGTCTCAGATCCGGTCTCAGATCCGGTCTCAGATCCAGTCCCAGTCTCAGATCCGGTCTCAGATCCGGTCTCAGATCCAGTCTCAGATCCAGTCTCAGATCCAGTCTCAGTCTCAGATCCGGTCTCAGTCTCAGTCCCAGTCTCAGTCTCAGTCCCAGTCTCAGTCCCAGTCTCAGTCCCAGTCTCAGATCCAGTCTCAGATCCAGTCCCAGATCTAGATCCAGATCCAGATCCAGTCTCAGATCCAGTCCCAGATCTAGATCCAGTCTCAGATCCGGTCTCAGATCCGGTCTCAGATCCGGTCCCAGTCTCAGATCCGGTCTCAGATCCGGTCTCAGATCCGGTCTCAGATCCGGTCTCAGATCCAGTCTCAGATCCAGTCTCAGATCCAGTCTCAGTCTCAGATCCGGTCTCAGTCTCAGTCTCAGTCTCAGTCTCAGTCTCAGTCTCAGTCTCAGATCCAGTCTCAGATCCAGTCTCAGATCCAGTCTCAGATCCAGTCCCAGATCTAGATCCAGTCCCAGATCCAGTCTCTGATCCCGTACCACACACTGTATCAGACTGCTTTATCAACACTTGCTCTGGGTGACCTTGGCATGGGCCTTGTCCTTTTCAGCAAAGTAAATATCATCTAACCACAAGTGACAAGTTTTTCTGCTGTTGTTCTCCTACTATTTTTATACCCACAGGGCAATTATCTGTGCGTGTGTGTGTGTGTGTGTGAATGAGGGCACAGGAGTGATGGAGAAAAGAGTGTTGGGTTTGTTCACTACTCCCCTCTTCTGCAGAGCTGAAGGAGGGCAGACCCAAGTCGAGCCTCCAGGCCGTCTGCAGGAGTCAATGGAGCTTGGTCAAAATGATATCTAATCACACAGCTGCGAAACACTACTCTCTCTTACTCTGTTCTCTCTCTCCTCTCTCTAACTCTACTCTCTGTCTCTGTCTCTCTCTCTCTCTCTCTCTCTCTCTCTCTCTGTCTAACTCTGCTCCCTCTCTCATTCTCTCTCTCTCTCTCTCTCTCTCTCTCTCTCCTCTCTCTGATTCTGCTCTCTCTCTCTCCTCTAACTCTGCTCTCTCTCTCTCTCTCTGTCTTATCTCAGTCTGTTTCTTTTTTTCTCTCTCTCTTTCTCCACCTCCTCTTTGCTCTCCCTTCTCATCGCCCCTTCTGTTCTGTGTTTCCCCATCTGGCTCACTGCTTTGTTCCCTTCAGCCCAAATAAGACACCCCCCCCCCACCCCCCTCCCCCCCCCCCCTCTCTAAACATGCTCTAGAAACACTGCAGTAAGGGTCTTGTGTACACTTGAGTGGCGCTCTTTGCCACAGAGACTTCGCCAGGACTCGGGCTCTGGATTACTCCGCTATTATTTTCCAATTGGCCCATTGTAACAGCGCCCAATGTCAGCTTTAATCAGCCGAGAGCTGGATCGGGCGCAGCGGCGCTGTTTTACATCTCGTTTGGCGGGCCGTAATGGAGGTGCGGGTGTAAATCAATCAGCGCGACTTTGCTCAAGTCTCCAACCTCAGGGCCGTCGCAGCAGCAGAAGCAGTGGCTTACTGGCCATTCTGCTCTCGTCTGTGTTTTTCTCCCTCTTTTTCTCTCTCTCTCTCTCTCTCTCTCTCTCTCTCTCTCTCTCTCTCTCTCTCTCTATCGTCCTCCCCCTCTCAGTCATGCGCGCCCAGGCCTGATGCGGTCTGGGGCATTGGGCGGGCGTGTAATCAGCGTTGGCGGAGCGAGGCCCCTGATGTTTAAACATGGCCCTGCGTGGCCCTCAGCATCCGCCGCCATATGGCTCCCCTCTGTCAGGTGACAGGCCGGCGTCTGTGTGCCCACACGGCCCCCTCGCCCGGCTCCGGCGACATGACAGCCTCAGCAGCGAGCGAGCGAGCGAGCGCGGCCCTGCCACATGTCAGCACTTTGGAGCGGGCAGAGGATGCAACAGAGGGGCCGCGGACCCCTCCCTCTGTCCTCTGCGCTCGCTCACTCGCTCCCCCCTCCTCCCCTCCCTACCTACCTCTTTCATCCTCCCGTCCACATGTCAGACAGTGTGCTGACAGTGACACCGTACATTCACATATCCACAGCTGTGGATTGCCCGGGCTATCACTTGGTTTGAGAACAACATGCCTAAGAGCTCTCTCCCAAAGGGACTGGTCCCACTGGAAGAAAATGAGCGATGTTCTTTGTCTCCTGTGTGTGTGTGTGTGTGTGTGTGTGTGTGTGTGTGTGTGTGTGTGTGTGTGTGTGTGTGTGTGAGTGTGAGTGTGAGTGGCTCTCTGTTGGAGGCTGGTGTTGAGCCAAGAGGAGCTGCTTGTTTTTTTTCTTTTGTTATGGTGATTCTTGGAGCAGTTGACCTTGGAAACTCCCCCAGTGTTATCAGAAGCACAGCCATGCGTGTCCTGCACAATAGTCTTTATGCTGAGTTAATCTCCATAGGCGAGCCGTAACTACAGCAGTAACTACAGCATGCACACGCCCTCACACACACGCCCTCAGCTCCAGCCCATCTATAATAGTCATTTTTCTCAATGTAATCTTAGCCTCTGATGCTCAGGATTAACCTCTCATTGCCCAGGAGCAGCCATTTCCCCATCAGGCCTGACAAACTGTTAACGTTTCAAGGTCGTTTAATATTGAACCAATTTCAACTCGCGATTCCAATTAAATGCCACAGTGAAGCTTTGGTCTTGGTATGTAACTCAACCTTGCTGAACAAGAGCTCCGATAGCTTGAAACCTGTCTGGGTGTATTGTATTGTACCAGGCTGAGTGCTGGGCTTTATGACATGCACTTACTTATGCAGGAGGAGACTGGTGTTTCAGTGACCGGGACCATGCCTCTGCCTCTCCGTCTGTACATGTGTATCTGAGGGGCTGTGGCACACTATGGGCTCCGCACTACTACATTGAGTGGCACAATGTGCCAGTGTGCGGGTACACACATTGAATCATCCTCCAAGTCTGCTGGGACTCCCAGGAGACAAAACATGTTGTAATCCATATTTTATATTCCATGTATAATATATTATGCTGCTTTTGCCTTTATGTTGCTTTTTTTCCCTTTGTAGCTCTTATTGCGCGGCAGGTCTGGTGTTTCCATTGAGTAGGCATGAAGGTGTGTTTGTGAGTGTAGGCTGGTGATGCATAGCTGCGTGCTGAATTATGCATTCAAAGAGCCAGTGTGCGGTGCAGCAGGCTCGTGGCACACACTGATGCGGAGATGGAGAATGTCTGAAATGGTTTGGGCTGACTTAAGGGTCACCGTCGGACAGCTTACACAAGCACATAAGAGGGGCTGAACGAGGTCTGAGTCACGACTCGTTGGCCGTGGTTTTGCAACCCCAGGTCCTCCCTCCTGCCGCTGGCTTCAGCCGTCACATCTGTGTGCATGCCATGTCCATTGTCCCCAGCAGCCCGGAATGCAGTTGTGTTGAAGAACACGCTCTGTTTCCGGCCCCAGTCCTTGGTGACACCTGGGAGATGCTTGATTTCCCAGTCCCTAGCACAGCTGTTCTTCCCAGCAGCAGGCCGACACAAAGGTGAGGGCAGTGTGGTCTGCCGCCTGAATAATTCACCCCGGGTCTGGGGACCGCGTTCAGTCAGCTCACGCGGCTGCAGCGCGGCGCTCTCTGAATCTGTAAAGGTATTTTCTTCGAAGGCACGGCGCCGTGAGAGGGCCTTCTGAGAAGTGTTTGCCGTGAGGCGGCTCAGCGGTCGGCTCCGGGCCCCTGAGTGGGCGCTATTTTCTGCTGTTTGGCTGTGTATGGTTGCGTGGCAGCATGTGGCGATGGTGGGCGCCTGGCTGCAGGTCGCTGCTGGCGTTGTCATGGGTTGTTCACATCAAGCAGCACATACCTCTCTAATCTGCAGTGATCCTGGGTGGTGTGTGTGTGTGTGTGTGTGTGTGTGTGTGTGTGTGTGTGTGTGTGTGTGTGTGTGTGTGTGTGTGTGTGTGTGTGTGTGTTTGTGTGTCTGTGTGTGAGTGTGTGTGGGCAGGACACTGGCTGTGCTCAGTCTCGCCCTCTCTCTCTCTTTTTCTCTCGCTTTCTCTTTCTCTCCTTCTCTTTCGCTCAATCTACTCATGCCTCTTTTCAGATTTTTCTCCCTTCTCAATCTATTTTCTCCATCTCTTTCTCTCACTTTATTTCTACATGTCTCTACCCCCTCCTCGCTCACACCTTGAGTATGTAGGAAGCCGGTAGGTACAGCACTTCTGTGTCTGTGCGATGCCTGTGCCTGTACTCTTGGCCCAGCAGGAGTGTGGCTGGTAATGAACACCTTTCTGCTTCAGTGGCAGTGTGAATATGTCACTCTTTCATTTGTGCTGGTGTGATGGCGTTTCAGGCAGAGGTGCCACCTCCCTCCCTCCCTCCCTCCCTCCCTGCAGCTCTCTCAGTCCTCCCAACTCCCTTCCTCCTTCCTCTGCATCCGCTAATTTCTTTTCCCCCTCTCATGAGGAGGAGGAGGGGATGAAATCAGTCTCGGTGATTGATCCTGTTGCCTTCTTGATTTTTCTTCCATTTCTCCCCTTAGATCTGAGCTCTGGGGAAGTGGTAGTAGGAGCATTTATCATGTCATCATGTGAACCCTCAGCGCCCAGGCCTGCTCTTCATGCCTGACTGGCACCCTTCTGTCCAGACTCTCTGGCCAGAGGGGGGGGGGGGGGGGGGACTGGCGAGAGGGCAGTGGCGTGGGCAGCGCCCGTATGGGTGAGGCCAGTGATCGATGGCACAGCGCTGTCTGCTCCCTATCGCTGCCAGATTCATCGGCCTGCGCTGGACACAGTCATATTTTACATCCTTTAAACCGAGCCAGGCACGGAAATGAGAGCATGCTCACAATTAAAATTAATGCTCTGAGGCAGACGGAGGATAAACCAGGACCGGAGAACCCCTAAGTCACCTTCACTGGGAGGATAAACCAGGAGTGGAGAACACCAGACCACCAAGTCACCTTCACTGGGAGGTCTTGCTGCTGTGTTTTCCCCATCGGGTCACTTATCCCTAGCGCACTACTGACCTTTCAACAATTTTCAATTGTTTCTCTATATGGGTTGGGTAACTGACCACTTGAAGTGATGATGACCGTTTGCTGTACTCCCGTTTAGCAGTGTGGCCATCGGCATGAGCTTTTCTTTACTGTCACATGGCTGTTAGGTTTTATGATGGGGAGGATTGTGTCAGGTCTTTCATTACCTGGTGTGAACATGCACTGTTTGACTGTGTACTTGCAGCCAAGGTAGCACACCTCATAGAGAGAGCGTCAGAATGAAGGCGCCTCCTCCTCACTGCCCTCGCTCACTCGCTGTGTTCGCTGTGGTCTAGAAATGTTCCATAGGGATCCGTTTCCATCCGTCATGTTGGTAATGGTCATTGACCCGGATTAAAAGTGATGGCTGGTGGGGAACCATTGTGTATGTGCTCGTGACATCTGGTTAGCGGCATGTTAGACATCCTTATAAGTGCCCACGAGGACCCAGGTTTCGAATCAAGCCCAGGTCATTTATCTGTCTCACTCCCCAACTAACAACTCGTTTCCTGTCATAGTGCCACCTGTCCTTTCACAGTAAAGGCTAGAAAACCCCCCACAAATCAGCCTGGAACCAAATGACGTACACCAGTGCTGCCATGGTCACGACTGAACCTGAAATACATTGCATCAATCCTGGTCTGTCTGAGCTGAGGCCAGTTTTAAGCAGATTCATAGCCACAGTTTGACCCCCAGCGCCTGCGAGCACACTCTCCAGCACCTCTCCTCGTCCTCCCACTCTCTCATTAGCTCTCTCACTCACTCAATACTCTTCACTTAGAGAGCCCCACACAGACACTGCAGGCACAGGCTGCTTAGAGCCCAATCAGGGACACTGGCTGTAATTAGTGGCGTCATTGTCGGGCGCTTTCCCCGCAAGTGTTGTGCGATGCCAGGGAACGACGCTGCTCTGTGTTGTCTCCCTGTACAGCAATAATGTCTCCTCCTTATCTCTCTGTTTCTGTGTGTGTGAGTGTGTGTCTGTGGGAAGGCATTTGGGGCTTGATCAGCATGCAAATTGCTGAAGGTGAATTTATTTATGTAAATGAAAGTGCGAGGCATGGCTTTTGCACACAAATCATTTAAAGGCCGGATTCCGACTGCTGGGGAAGGAAAGTATTAAAATTTTCGACAGGAAAAAAAAAGGGTTGAACAAGCTGCTTGTATAGACAGTAATAAAAAAAACGGACTGCTGGGTTTAATTTGACTGCTTTGACATTAGCTAAACTCTCCTTGCCTCTGCAGGCAGAGCTGCTTGTGAGATGTTCAGCGTGGCGAGTCTTATTCCACTATAAATGCACATTTTAATCTGCGTTTGAGTGCGCAGGGCGGTGTGGGGCTGTGCCACGCTGGTCAGGGATCAGGCTCTGTGTTACCCCTCTGAGCCAGCTGCTTGTTCGTGGCAATTCTTCTTTTTTTGTTGTTGTTGTTTTTTAAGTATCCCCCCTCCTCCAACACCCCTCGGCTTTCATTAAACCTTTTTTGTTTCAAGCCATTATTCTATTTGTTTTTTTTGAGCGTGTCTGAAATGTATTTCGTTCCTGTGATGGAATGCATTTGTTTTGGGCAAAATTAAAAGCTTTTTTCCATGTCTGAATATATAAACTTGTTAAGGTGAAAATGGGAGCTAATATGGTAATTTTAAAGAGCTTTGCATGCAAAGGCTTTTGATTGGTAAGGGGGTGGGGGTAGAAGTCAGATTAAGTGCACGCACAGAGCTAAAGTTAGCAGTCACGGCTCACGCACAGGCACTGTGGTGCAGGCTGTGATGAAGCTCAGGAAGATGTTCTGTTAGATGGCGGTGACAAATGTCATCTCTGGAACCTGCCAGAGCGCTAGAACAACCAGCACAGATGCTGTCAACTGGTAGAATATGAGCTGCAGAGTGGGAAGTCTGTCTGTCTCTCCTCTTCTTTTCACTCTCTTCTTCTAACTCTCCGCATCATTCTTCCTCATTCTCTCACTGTCTCTGTCTCTCACTGTCTCTCTCCCCCACAGATACACGTACATGTGCACATCCTCTGCGCTTCACCGTAAACCATAATCTGTCAGGCTCAAGTGACTTTGTGTGAGTGCAAGGTATTTACTTTGATTTAAGCCATCAGGCTTACTGAGGATAACAGGTATTTGGGAGAGAAAAGATGGGGAATAAGTGTTTGTATTTGTCTGGCTGCTTTACCGCTCCATTGTACAGTGTAAACAAATGCTCCTCAAATATTAGCATCGATTGCATAAATCTGAGTTCTCTCAGAAGCCTCTCCAAATTACATGAGCTTTATGAATTCCAAAATACGTATTTTCTCTTCTTTTCACTGTACAGTATGAAAACCACATTACAGTTTTTTTTTAATTTTTTAAATAACAAACCTGTGTATTAACCGCAGTTTATTTAACGTTTCATCATTGTGCGAGGGCTACTAGCCATGTAAAGGTTGTATGAAGTAGAGATGGGCATTTCAAGCACACACACACACACACACACACACACACACACACACACACACACACACACCTTATAACCACTCTCAGTGATTTATTTGGTTTATTTTTGGTTGTGGTGTGGGAATGGATCCTAACTGTTTAAGTTA
>NC_137912.1:26284384-26419384 GCF_963457725.1 Sprattus sprattus
TTCTTTCTTTATTTCTCTCTTTTTCTCTCTATCTCTATCTCTCTATCTTTCTTTCTTTATTTCTCCTTCTCTATCTCTCTATCTCTCTTTCTTTCTCTCTTTCTCTCTCTCTCATTGTCATCTTCTCCTCTTTTTCTTTATTACTCTCTCAGTGCTCAAATACACACGTAGATATATAACAGCTCCACTCCATTCTGACATGCATGCTGTGATATGACAGCTTTCTAATGTGGCCATTAGATTTAGATTAAAAGATTCTCAAGACAGTTCTCAGTACATTATCCTTCCATTAACTGCTCCAGTGCAAGTTCTTACGCACAGAACTTAGCAAGACAGGAAGAAAATGTTTCTCATGGAAACAGCGCTTTACAAAGGCGAGGTTTGGCAATGACGAAATTGACATTTGAAACCCTCCAACCGCTACATCCATACGCACACTTGTGTAAGTAAATGAAGACTGGAAGTGATTTTACCACAAGGCTTTACAGGATGGACGAGACCCTCTGCCACCGGTGCTTATCATCTCTCCTCTCTCTCCCCTCACACCAGTCTCTTAAATACCTGCCTCCACACTCCTCCTCTCTCTCCCCTCACACCAGTCTCTTAAATACCTGCCTCCACACTCCTCCTCTCTCTCCCCTCACACCAGTCTCTTAAATACCTGCCTCCACACTCCTCCTCTCTCTCCCCTCACACCAGTCTCTTAAATACCTGCCTCCACACTCCTCCTCTCTCTCCCCTCACACCAGTCTCTTAAATACCTGCCTCCACACTCCTCCAGGGCTCTTTATCAGCCTGTCACCCCCAGAGGAATGGGTCCACCACAGGCTCGGCTCTACAATTACACCCCCAAACTCTCTGCCGTGTGTCATCTCTTAATGCATTCCCCCCCAACTCTCTGGCCTAATAATCATGTTTCTCTTAAGTGACAAGCTTGCCGCTCTCTCAGCAGACTGAAAAACAGAGTTTCGTCCGAGACCACATTCTTGTATTATGGGACTGCTACAATATTCAGTTAGATATCTGCTGCAACTGAAGCAGCGTATTAGAAGTCTTCCAAATTTGAGTAGTCTGTCTCCCATGGGGACACAGTTGCTTTTATTGTGAATGCTTCCACATCAGTGAGACTTGTAAGGGCTATGTAAGCAGTGCTGTATCCGTTGTTCACTCAGTTGACCTTTCAGACATGACAACAGCATTGGTAACACGGCACCTAGCTCAAGTGCTTATCGGTTCTTGTAAGCTTTATTGTTTTTTGTCAGTGAGACAAGTGAGACAAGTAAGCTCTTTAGGGATCGTTCTGGTGCACTGTGATCAAGCCTCAGAGGAGCGCTTGAGTGAATGTTTGTCCATGTTGATGATATGTACACCAGGACACATCTAAAGAACTCTTTAAGGCATGTCACTGAAGGGCTGTTAGTGGAGGGCACAATGCACAGAACCTGTGGTACCAATAAAGAGCAATAATGGCTTGGTGTCTACATGTGACCGGTGCGTGTTGGCTTTGTGTCTACATGTAACCGGTGCGTGTTGGCTTTGTGTCTACATGTGACCGGTGCGTGTTGGCTTTGTGTCTACAGGTGTCTACGTGTTGCCGTTTGTGGAGTTGGGGGCAGAATGGGGGCTTCCATGTCATTGATTGTGATGCTTGTTGACATGTGTTCTTTGTTGTGCACTGGCAGGGGGAGTGCTCTCACTTGTTAGGTGAGGAGTAAGTCAATAGTGCAAGGATATTACTTACTATGCACTATTGATTGTCTGCAAAAATGATGGATTATACACATTAAAGTGTATTAAGTGATTACTTCTCTTAATTGCTGTTAGTGTGGGATTTAGGTAAGGATATAATTCTCTATCCCTTGTGTCTTTCAAAGAGCTTGTATTCTAGGTATTCACAGACGAGACTGTGGAGAGTCTGCAATAAGAAGGGACGTGAGAGAGGCTGCTCGCTCTCAGTGTGTATGTTGAGCCGTGTGTACAGCCCAGGCTAGCATTTCAGCTTTAAGGGGTTAGGATTATGCCAAGATGGTCAACTGAAATTGGGGACGTTGTGGAGGCGTCATCACCACTCAGCCGCACATTTCATCTCTCCCCTTTGCATATTTTGCAAAGTGAATACTCGCAGATTCCTAACATTTAAATCATTCATTTCAAAGCCTAATGATTATCTTCAGGAGGACCCTCTCAGGCCCCGCTAGCAGTTAAGTGCTTAGAGGAGGTCTTGAGCTGAGAGGGCCTCTCTCTCTCTCGCTCTCTCTCTCTCTCGCTCTCTCTCTCTCTCTCTCTCTCTCTCTCCTAGCTGGCTGTGAAGATGGGGAGGGAGGAAGCAGCATGCGGGAGCTTAAATCAGCTGCTCACCCTGCGGGAACAGAGATGGGAAATTAAACCTGGAGAGGTTGACCTTTTGTGCTAACGACTGCGCTTGAGTTACTCGCCCTGTTATGGAGCGTATAACATCGCCAACAACTTGTCCTCTGGGACCAAGTCCTCCTTCCATCTGTCTTTCCTGCAAAACCACAGACCCTGTCATGTCCAGGCTAAAAAAATGAGAGCTCCCTGCAGCCTTGCCATAGAGGTGCTTTTCTATGAAGGAGCATTGAGAGCACACCATCATCAGTGGTACCCTACCAGTTAGGAGCGTTGGCTTCTCTTATCACCAGGGAGACCTACAGGCACTTGTCTATATTGCATTGCCTTGAGCCGCACTTGCAGGGTTCAAGATTGATATCACTATGGGACAAATAAAGTTATATTCTCTTATCTTGAACACCTTGGCTCATGAGGCTCCTGTGAGTGTGATACTGTAAAATACTTCATTTTCTTCACTGATTCCCCAACTGATCTAAAGTTTGCCTTTGCTAGATGTTGGTAGGCTGAGCTAAGCTCACCTTAGCGTTTTTATTTTATTTTTTATTACTTGGCTGCGTATTCCTCAACAGAACAGGGGCCAGAAATAGAATGAAATTCATCCCATGAATGTTTAATGCATAGCCAAGTTGAGTGAAAATGACTGCTGGCTCTCTCACCCTCCCCTGCCCACAATGACAATCTGTGTCATAGTAGCTCACCTTAAAGATCCTGATGGCCAGAATTAGCCGAGTTTCATGGATGAATATTTCATGCACCCTCTGAAAACAGCAGGCAGCTGGCTATCTCCTAGAGGAATATCCCACAAGATGGATATATATATGGGATCCATTCCTGCTATGTAGTTCATGCTTTTATTACACATCCTCCTTATAGTTGTTTGTTTAGGGTTTCCAAAGAGGTCTGAGAGAAGCATACATGTAGCTGAAATTGGTCCCTTGCTTCACATGGGTAAAATCGAAAGCTGTCTATTGAACGTCAGCCGGTGCTCTTTTGTAAATGAAAATAGACAGAGGTAAAAGCTTTTGTGAAGTACCGTTTGTACGTTCGAGAGTGGTGCAAGTGTAGATTGCAGAAACCTTGGGTGGAATGGAGAGCTGATAAGCTAAACAAAGAAGCATCTGATATGGTTCATAGAAAGGGTTGTGGTATAAAGTCTGCTTCCAGCATTCAAAATGGATACAGGCTGTATGCGGCTGTTCATTTGTCAAATTTGTATGATCGCTCCTCAGTAACTTGATTAAAAACTCCTAATATGGATACACTGACCAATTATGGTCATTATGGCCCTCTCCACTGGGGTTCCTCTCCATCAGAGTATTTCATTTCTGCTGTAATTGAACCAATTAAGCCCCCTCCTTCTATTCGGAGATGTCCAAAAGGAGCTGCTGGTCCTCTGCCCGGTGCTGGCCAGTGGCACTAATGCAGCTCGCTCCATCACAACTCAAGACACAATTAGACTTGTCTGTACGTTTGACCGGATGTTAGGACGACATGTGAATGGCTGTTTTTTGGAATGGCTAACTGCTCTAGCAAATAGGCCCCTTAATGGGCCCGAATGGCGCAGTGGCGTATCCCATGCAAGCAGCGGTGAAGTCGCTATCAGCGAAGGGGAGGCAGACTGCGGGGCCAGAGGGATGGAGGTAGCCTCCCTACTAATGACTTCATTAGAGCTGCAGTATCTCTCACCGCAGTTTCACAGAGGAGTTTAACCTGAGAACGGTACCGGTCCCAAGGTGGTACTTCCCTGTGCTGTGTCTGCACTAAAACCATCTGCTGTGTGTGTGTGTGTGTGTGTGTGTGTGTGTGTGTGTGTGTGTGCGCTTACGCATATTTACCATGTAAATACCTGTGTTGACTGTATGGCTAGTTACCCAACTATTATATGCAGGGATCAGTCAGAATCTTTAATCATGAGAATTGGGCTTAACGTGGAGTGGTTACCGGTCATGCCTCATCTGAGATAGATGCTCATGTTCATAATGTCTGCCAGAACCGTGAGATCCAACTGGACCTGTTTTTAAATTTGAGATGAATACAAGTATGAAGTGGTATATTTTTTTAGGAATGGCCACATTTAATGGTTATTTCCATATCTAATTTATTGTATCCCAGTATCCCTCATTACATTCTATTACCATAATGAAGACGTTAGATTAAATATTAAATGAAGCGGTTAGGCCTATATGGCTTGTCTTGCTAACAGCTGTAAGGAGTGACTAAATAGATGTAAATTCAATAACCATTGCCTTTAATTCCATGGTCTTTCATTTAGTCTTCAAGAAGTGCATATGTGTTGCTCTGCATACAAATACACTGCTGAACTCTCTCTCACACACACACATACACACACACACACACACACACACACACACACATACACACGATCATTGCCCATTTCACTCTGGATCCCTATGGCCCGCCATCCTCTTTCAGGTCTGAACTGTGTCATTGTTAAACTGTAGAACTCTTGAGTACAAAAAAAATCCATGTGTAGAATCTCGGATGCTGTCTTTTTTTCTCCCAGTACAGTGCTTGCATGAACATTTAAAAGACAAGCGTAATGTTTTGACATTGGTTTTAATCAGCTGGCTGACTTAGCTGTTAACCAAGGTTATGAAAGCTATACGCCTAGTGGAACTTGTTTTTAATTAGCAGATCCAGGATCAATTTTAATTAGTGTAGCTTGAAGACAAGGTCAATGATATAGAAAAAAAAATACTATTTATGTGATCTTCAAGTTTTTTCTTGGTCAGCACACAGAACCTGAAATGAAAACCACCGGTGAGTTTGTAATAGGGGCGTTTGAGAGCAACCTTTCAAATCTCCAAATAACTAAAGGGGAAACCCGGAAACCTCACAGACCTGGTTGCTACGAATGGTAGACGAGAGCTGAGCAGCTAATGAGCGCTTGGAGGCTTGCATAACAAGAGTCTGTAATTACAGGTCTTTAATCTTTGTAAATATCTCTCTCACAATTAATTATTGGTTGCATTCTGTGACTCCAGAGTTCTGACTATATCCTGTTTCTTTTTCACTCTTTAGTCAGCTTCAAGGTGGTGCAGGTGCAATATCCTTCTAGACGATCTGAAACACGGTGTGGTAGGAGGCTGTCTCCTGGCACACAGGATGAAGGCTCCTCCACTGGACCGTGCAGCTGGAGGTACAGCACATGAAATGCTGGCCTCTGCAGTAGACTCAGGTCCAGGTCTTTCAGCCCTAGTGAAGAGTGAAAGTCGTCCCACTGAGCTCAACTTTAATGGGTTTTGCTCGCAACAGTGCAGCCAATTAGTGAATGTGTCTGATAATGTCTTACCACTTTGCTAGGTCAGAGACTCCTGATTCAAGCACTGGGGCGCAGGAGGATTCAAGCCTGCTAGTCTGACCAGGCTGCCAGTGTTCTCAGGAATGACCATGAGACTGCGCACTGTATCACACATCTGCAGTATTCCTCAAAGGTCATTTCAAAAAAGTATTTCAATAATGTTTGCATCTTTTGCCTTTTGAAGAAGACCTGATCTTGGTGTTGTCAGTGGGGAATAGGTTGTTGCTTTGGTTAGGATGGGATGGGAGGAGACGCCTTTAAAATAGATCCATATAACCCTGTGCAACCTCATGGGTCGGTAGGTGTACTAGTTAGGCGTGATACATAGATGAGTTGTTCATGACATGTCTTTCAGGAGAGTAGTGCATTCAGCCATAAGGCTCTAATCAGTACAATGGTGAAGATGACTATGACATCATTAGTATTTCCATGGTGAAGATGACCATGACATCATTAGTAATCACTAAAATACCGGTGGAGGAGGTTAGAGATGTACCGCATCATTTCACTTCATGGTAGCTGCTCATCTAATGGCCAGTTGCCAGTGCAGCTGCACCTCATGTGTCCGGTCCATCAGCCGTGTAGGTGTGTGGCCTGTCCTGTCAGGGGGATTTCATCAGTTACAGGAGCGCCTGCAGGATGCCCTCGGGCTCTTAACCTCTGCTCACGGGTTGGCTGAATTAATTTTGTGATTTCCTACTCCGTGTCATGACATTGCATGTACCCCGGGAGGCGGAGATTGTCTTTGCCAAATGACCACCTCCTCCTCCTCCTCCTCCTCCTCCTCCTCCTCCACCCACACGTACATCAATAGTGCAAATACATTATTGAGCTGTCTCAGGATGAAAGGGAGCGAAGCTGTGAGACGGGCAGGGTGAGGCATGCAAATATGACCGTTTCCCGTCTGACACATATACATTTCACACCGTTTCTGTCAATAGGTGCGGTTGTGTGTATGTAAAGTGTCTTTATGTGCAGTTGCATGGGTACTCTTCCATTTCCATACAAGCAGAGGCTCCAGCAGGAGAAGCCTGGAGCGGACTCGACACAGCAAGGGCCTAGTGTGCTGCTTTTGGCAGTGAATGAAGCTTTGAGGGCTGACAGTGGGGGACGGGGACTGGGAAAGCATGGCTGATCTGTCCAGAGTCCCAGCACAGAGAACTACATAATGAGTTTATGAGTAACATATGGAGAACTGCTGCGAGTCAAACAGCCAGCTGAATTCACCACCACTGTTCATTACAGTGCAAACTAGTAGCCGCAAGAGCCGTGCGAGGATGTCCCCAGAGATTCAGTTCCCTCACCATTTTTTTTCCCCTCTCTCTGTTGCTTTGGGCACTCACAGGCCAATGTGTTACAACTTCGACGGAGTCTGGGCTGTCCAGATCATTTCCGAGCATGGCATTAACGAGTGGCACGGTGCGAATGTGCTTTAGCACGTTGGGTTGTTAAGGAGCATGGTGATTTCCTCAGGCTCTTCTGGAGAAGATGCAGCAGCCAGTTGTAATGGAGAAGCCCAAGGCACCAGGCAGCTATAGTGTGAATGGACCAATTGCTAAGGAAATGACAGGCATGCCATTGCTCCTTCATCCACAGCACCCCCCCCCCCCCCAGTCTCCTCTTCCACAGTTTAGGTGTGGCTGCTGTCTGTGCTTGTCCTCGTGTAGTTTTGTTACAGTAAGCCCTACATCAGGCTGTATACTGGACCTATCCCTTCTGTTAGGTAGAGGTTTTTTTGTCTCTCCTCCTCCCACTTGTGAATGATGAAATCTCAGTGAAGTACATTTTGCATTCCGCTCACAGGTCAGCGACCTGCTTGGTAGTGTGACTGCATGTGTTTTTTATTCAGTGCTGCTCAAATGTGTGTTTGAGGCTCGGCAGACTTCCTACCTTCCCCTCTGTACCGTTCAAGTCGGACGGCAGCAGACCTCATGCACTTTTCATTCTCTGCCAATCCAGATATAGAGCTGCGCCGAAGGGCATTGTCGCAGAGAGGCTCCCTGGAGGCTTCTGGACCTCCGACCTGGGCCCCTTACCCATCCCCAGGGCCCTCCTAATGATTGCCCTCTGTTTTCTGACACAGAAAGCCAATACCCAGCAGGCAGGGCCGAGGTCAGCCGTGTGGCCTGGAACATCAATATTTCATTGCCCTCCCTCTCTATAAAAACAGCCACTGCTCCTCTCTGCTCTCTTCTGTGCGTCTCCTACAGTGCCTTGCTCACTCAAGACTCTCTCCACCACAGCCCCTTAAAGTGGCAGCACCGCTGTGAGCAGGCCTTCATATAGTAGCATATAGTAGCCGCTAGATTTGGAGGCGGCTGACTTGTTAGGCAACGGTGTGGTGCTACGTATGTTCATCTGTGTCTGAGCGCTAGCTACATGTGCACGTGGTGGCTGGTACGGCACGGTGCAGCTGGTGATGGGATGTAGCACTGGCCTCCTGTGGTTTGGGCGAGGTCAGGCGGACCGCACCGTGGCCTGACACACGAGCACAAGGTGCCCTCGGCAGACGGGCACAGACTCCTATAAAAATATCCTCCTTAGTAGGAGGTGCGGAAAGATTATCTCTCTCAACCCTTGCGCTAAATGACCTTTGTTGCAAAGAAGCTTGTTGCTAAATATGGACATTTGGAAATTGGGATTTATTTGAAGACTAACAATGCTATAATCAACTGATTGTGTTCTGTGGTCCGATCACATAGTCAAGATGCCTTCCTTGGTCTGTTCAGTACTCTCTCTTTCTTCATCCCAGGTGATGCATGTTTGTCCTTTAGGCTGTTCAGTTAAGAAGTAGAGCACTGTGAACAGATGGGACATGCAGTACAGGGCCTGTTCAGTTTGAAGGGACCGCTTGGAACCTTTTTTCATGATTTGTCTCTGGTAGATCATTTAGATAGCTGCCTTTGCAAAAACCTACCTTAACACTTTGTCAATTGTGTTAGATATACATTAGTGTGAGGACTGAATAGTGAGTGAATTTAATTTCAAATGTTACCTCAGGCTGCGGTCAGTGGTGGGATAGCATAACTGCATAAGCACTTCATGAGGCCAGTTCTAAATGAAGTTATGAGCACTGTGTGCGTTTTCTGTTATATGCTGTAGGCTTAAAACTTTTCGGGAAGAATGATGAGGTGTTCCTTACCTCCTGTAGTCCATATCGACCACCCTTTGAAACAACACAATGGACCTGGAGATTCACAAAATGCAGTTCATTCAGTTAGTCTCATATTAAATTATTTATTAGGGGCCACACAGACTGAATTTCATTATTTGGTATTAGCCAAGCTTTTCGGCCTGCTTTGAACAAAGTGGTCCGATTGGAAACACATAGACCTTACTGGGGTTGGTATTGTGTAACATTATGTATTTACACGGGTACTACACTGAACTCAAGTGGAACCAGAAACTTTGAGGTCAACAGGTTTAGTACAATAATACTGGATTTCTTGATATGAGGACTACAATGCATATGCCTGGGAAACAAAATAGATTTACAGCCTAGAAACAGTAGATGAGTAGTTTAGGGTCGTGCCACAAAACAGTGCTCTATCCACTTGCATCTAGCATATGAAATATGGAAAAGAGAATACTCAGGATTTTAGTTAGACCTATGATGACGTACAGCATGTTCAGGTCCAGTAGAACAGTACAGCATGTTCAGGTCCAGTAGAACAGTACAGCATGTTCAGACCCAGCAGAACAGTACAGCATGTTCAGGCCCAGCAGAACAGTACAGCATGTTCAGACCCATTAGAACAGTACAGCATGTTCAGGCCCAGTACAACAGTACAGAATGTTCAGACCCATTAGAACAGTACAGGCACAGCATGTTCAGGCCCAGTAGAACAGTACAGCATGTTCAGGCCCAGCAGAACAGTACAGCATGTTCAGGCCCAGTACAACAGTACAGCATGTTCAGGCCCAGTACAACAGTACAGCATGTTCAGGCCCAGTAGAACAGTACAGCATGTTCAGGCCCAGTAGAACAGTACAGCATGTTCAGGCCCAGCAGAACAGTACAGCATGTTCAGGCCCAGCAGAACAGTACAGCATGTTCAGACCATAGATGTGCATTACTCTCCCCTTTGAAGGGTGGCAGTATCTCACAGGTAGTGGAAGGGAAGGCCTGTCTCCCTCTATGAAGATGCTGTTTACTCTGGGCTTTGGCCAAGCCTCTCTCCCGCTCATGTTGGTGGGTGCTGAATAAAAGAGGTGCCTGCGTGTGTTTGTGTTTGTGTGTTTGTGTTGAAGGTGTGTGTTTGTGTTGAGTGTGTGTCTGTGTGGGAAAAATAGATAGTGAGAGAAATGTGTACGCAGGGACTTAAATTCCCGGCTGCCAGTGTCTGGCTAATCACTGCCTTTAAGGCTGAGTGGTCATCACTCTCCTAGTTACTTAAGATGCACTTACTCATCAACTGGACTAGGACACACACACACACACACACACACACACACACTCACACACACACACACACACACACACATACACACACTCACACTCACACTCACACTCACACTCACACAATTACACAGTCACACGAGCACACAGAAACACACAGAGTGTATGCGGCGAGGGCTAAGGGGATTTGTCCTCCCGCCTGTGCTTCATATCTTGCAGGTAGGAGAGTAAATAAAGTAATAAAGCATGGCAGTGGTGTGTCACAGTTTGATAGCCCCCCACCACACCCCACCCCACCCCAGACAGCCAGTCCCTCAGTGCCTCTGATTAAGGCTAGGAGGTTAGACCAATAGGCAATCATCACCCAGGATATAACTCAGAGCAGGACTGGGAGCTGCTCGCCCTGTCTCGTCTCTCCTCTCCTCTCCTTTCCTCTCCTCTCCTCTCCTCTCCTCTCCTCTCCTCTCCTCTCCTCTCCCTTTCTGTTTGAGGTTATAGATGAGTTTCGTCTACAGTCCCATGTCTGCCCCCTCTATATTCAGTCTTTTGGGGTCACTGTGTGTGTCACCAAAGCCTGTTCTTCTTTGTGTCACAAAGATGTGCCCTGCTCACATCAGTGCTATTGGTGGTGATAATGATTGCCATCACATTCCTGTGAGGTATCAGGGTTACAGGTTTGCATATAGGCCCGCTGTATTGCTATTGTTGCCTGGTGATTTAGTTGACTAGGGCTTTTGGTGCTGCGGATTTGGGCTTTGGGATATGACGTACAGAGACACACTGCCAGGACACCTGTGCTCCTTTCATCAATGTGGACGTCACACCCTACACACTTAAATGCTGAGCAGCTCAGCCTGCATTACCACACAGACACACAGACACACAGACACACAGACACACAGACACACAGACACACAGACACACAGACACACAGACACACAGACACACAGACACACAGACACACAGACACACAGACACACAGACACACAGACACACAGAATCTGACTGGAGATGTTCTCAGAAGGGTATGAGTATTCTCTCTGAGGGCTCTGCCCTGTCTGACTGCACGCGTGAGGCGGTGTGTTCAACACAAGCATACTAAGACATCTCAGGTGTTGTATATGGTGTTCAGCACAAGCGTACTCAGACATCTCAGGTGTTGCATATGGTGTTCAGCACAAGCGTACTAAGACATCTCAGGTGTTGCATATGGTGTTCAACACAAGCGTACTAAGACATCTCAGGTGTTGCATATGGTGTTCAGCACAAGCGTACTAAGACATCTCAGGTGTTGCATATGGTGTTCAGCACAAGCGTACTAAGACATCTCAGGTGTTGCATATGGTGTTCAGCACAAGCGTACTAAGACATCTCAGGTGTTGCATATGGTGTTCAGCACAAGCGTACTCAGACATCTCAGGTGTTGCATATGGTGTTCAGCACAAGCGTACTAAGACATCTCAGGTGTTGCATATGGTGTTCAGCACAAGCGTACTAAGGCATCTCAGGTGTTGCATATAGTGTTCAGCACAAGCGTACTAAGGCATCTCAGGTGTTGCATATGGTGTTCAGCACAAGCGTACTAAGACATCTCAGGTGTTGCATATGGTGTTCAGCACAAGCGTACTAAGACATCTCAGGTGTTGCATATGGTGTTCAGCACAAGCGTACTAAGACATCTCAGGTGTTGCATATGGTGTTCAGCACAAGCGTACTAAGACATCTCAGGTGTTGCATATGGTGTTCAGCACAAGCGTACTAAGACATCTCAGGTGTTGCATATGGTGTTCAGCACAAGCGTACTAAGACATCTCAGGTGTTGCATATGGTGTTCAGCACAAGCGTACTAAGACATCTCAGGTGTTGCATATGGTGTTCAACACAAGCGTACTAAGACATCTCAGGTGTTGCATATGGTGTTCAGCACAAGCGTACTAAGACATCTCAGGTGTTGCATATGGTGTTCAGCACAAGCGTACTAAGACATCTCAGGTGTTGCATATGGTGTTCAGCACTAGTGCTGTAGCGACGCGTCGATGACGTCGACGCGTCGATTTCAAAATTACGTCGACGCCATATTTTTACGTCAACGCTTCGGCACATACACGTGGTTGACCCAAACAGAAACAAACATTGCGCAAGGACTGAGAGAGCAGAAACCCAGGGAATTGCTTGGCGCCATTAGTTGATATTGGCGATCTAACGTAGTGAATCATGATACATACTATAAGCTGACCAACACCATGACTTAGCTCTCTGTGCCGTTTGTTCATGCTTAGTTGCCGTGTTCTGCAGCCGTAAGTTAACGTTAACTTAACTGACACACTAGTAGCTAGCTAACGTTAACTACTAGCACCCAAGCACGAACAAACTGCACGGAGAGCTATAGTTTGCTAGCACCACCGAAGTGCGCAGAGCTCAAGCTACACAACACACTGAACAAACGTTAAATTAATGTAACCAACGTTACTTATTGTCCCCTTCACGAGAGACAATGGGGTGCGTTTCTATCTCCATTCTCAAACGTCTCGTATTTAACGTTTGTTCAGTGTGTTGTGTAGCTTGAGCTCTGCGCACTTCGGTGGTGCTAGCTAACTATCTTCTTAGCTCTCCGTGCAGTTTGTTCGTGCTTGGTTGCTAGTAGTTACGTTAGCTAGCTAATATAGCGGCAGCGGCTAGACAGCTGTGTCAGTTTAGTAAACGTTAACTTACGGCTGCAGAACACGCCAACCAAGCACCAACAAACGGCACAGAGAGCTAACTCATGCTGTGGTCATTTACGAGTCAAACACATAACATTAGACTAACGTTGGCCAGCTTATAGTATGTATCATGATTCACTACCACGTTAGATCGCCAATGTCAACTAATGCAGCCAAGCAATGTCCAGGACAGGGCTGCACATAAGGTGGTGCGCAGTGCTCATCAATGAATGAATGTTTTTATAAGCACTGAAAACATTTAAATTAATGAGCACCACATCCAAATGTGATAGGGCTCATTTGAGTACCAAACATTTTTACTGTGAACTCTAGATAAACATGAAATGCATTGTTGGACTTTTGCTGTGCAAAACGGTGCTCATTAAAGTATATTATTAAGATTTTTTGGGGTATTTATTTGAGATACATTATGGTTTTAATCGAGCAACAGAAAAATAATCGTTAGACTAATCGTCCAATTAGTCGTTAGATTAGTCGACTATTCGATAAAATAATCGCCAGATTAATCGTTTTGAAAATAATCGTTTACCCCCAGCCCTATTCAGCACAAGCGTACTAAGACATCTCAGGTGTTGCATATGGTGTTCAGCACAAGCGTACTAAGACATCTCAGGTGTTGCATATGGTGTTCAGCACAAGCGTACTAAGACATCTCAGGTGTTGCATATGGTGTTCAGCACAAGCGTACTAAGACATCTCAGGTGTTGCATATGGTGTTCAGCACAAGCGTACTAAGACGTCTCAGGTGTTGCATATGGTGTTCAGCACAAGCGTACTAAGACATCTCAGGTGTTGCATATGGTGTTCAGCACAAGCGTACTAAGACATCTCAGGTGTTACATATGGTGTTCAGCATATGTCCAAGATGTCCAAGTCGGGGTAGGCAAAGAGCTGCTTCAGCACAAAGCAGGCGCCGCTACCGAGCATGTGCGGTTCCCGGGACACTCTAGTACACCTGTACATGAAGGGCATTTTATTTTTCATCTTCGGAGGAGATTTTGGGTGTGTGCCGGCTCTCTTGAAGATGGGTTACATGTGTCACTCTGAAGTGTGTCAGAGCTTTTGCACAAATGAGGTTGCGGTGCCGAATGCCCTGAAAAGACCACTTCACATTTTTTTTTTTATCGTGCCCATTAATTAAGCCCTCATCACGGGCGCTTACCCCGAGGGAGTGGACGGAGACGATAATTAGAATGATCCATGAGGAGCCCAGAGGAAGGCTGAGTGGGAGACTCGGAGTCAAACACAAATAGACCGGAGTGCCCTGGGTCCGCACGGAGCAAGGCGTGTCACCAGACCGGCCTCATCACCCAGCGCAGCATATGATGAGAGATTCATCGCCAAGAAGACGACAACTCTGACAGTTTCAGAAGGAGAGTTTGGAGTCATTCTGTTCCATTTGTAATCAAACAACTTGGTTGTTTTGGTGTGGTGTTGTACCTGTGGCTCAAGAGCAGTGTGCTAACAACACCAAGATCATACGTTTGATACCCAAGGGACACAGATACAGATCCCTTTGGATGAAAGCAATGAAAAAAATGCACATGTAAGTCTGAAATATCAGTGTTGTATGACTTTGACCGGAGTGATCATGTGTTCAATGCGCTCTGACAGAAGCAGCTAGCGTTAGCTCTGCAGGGCAGGCGTGTCAGTGGTGGGTCCTAAAGGAGTTGGTTTCACCCCTGTGTGAGCCCTTTGATGAGTGGACCTGCAAAGAAGCAAGGGCATTGGGCTTGGTGTAATGTACTAGGGGGGAATTGGGCTAGGTGTAATGCACTATGGGGGAATAGGGCTAGGTGTAATGCACTAGGGTGGGAATTGGGCTTGGTGTAATGTACTAGGGTGGGTCTGTGTTTTGTACTGTCAGTAATGGTGTGTGTTAGAACCGTTTTTGCGCAGTGGGAATGGTTCCACTGCCTTCATTTACCCTTGGAGGAGGAGCCGTCCTGTCTGTTTATGGGTGTGAAGGAATGCACTCATTGATTTTCATTAAGCTCTGTCCGTGTCTGGCATAAGAGAGGATCAGCCCTGCCTCCGTCTCAGTCTCCGGCTCGTCTCCGGCTCGTCTCCGGCTGGTCTCCGTCTCAGTCTCCGGCTCGTCTCCGGCTCGTCTCCGGCTGGTCTCCGGCTGGTCTCCATCTCGAGCGTGGGCTCCCAGTAGACTCTGCAGCGCTAGCGTCTCACTCAGCCCAACCATATGCTCCTCCCAATCCTGAGCCTGTTTGTGCTCCACACACCAGCCTGCTGTTTGGGCAAATGCGTCAAGGCTAAGTTTGTACAGTGCAGTGTAAACACACAAATGCATACACTCATTCTCTCTCGCTCTCCCTCTGTCATTCTCTATCTCTGTCATTCTCTATCTCTCTCTCTCTCTTTCTTTCTCTCTTTTTCTTTCTCTCTCTCTCTTTCTTACTCTCTCTCTCTCTCTCTCGCTGCCAGGATTGCTCCTTCAGTCACTTGTCATGCTTGCTGCCTCATCAGCTCGACTGTCAGCATGGGGTGATGCCGGCTGTTTGACTGCGGCTTTGTGCTGGCATAATATGTACATATGCAGATGAGGAGATGCTTCGTGTTTCGATATGATGGCTTATCTGTGTGCGTTTAGGTTGGGCTTATCGGCAGCACTTGAGCATGTTTCCCAGGCAGAGGCTGGAGGTCTCCCTTATCAGCACCCACATTGGCCCGTAGAGAGGGGCTGATAGTGGGACTTCATCTTCCTTCTTGTCTGCCCTTTAATGCCTTCTCTCTCAGTGCAATAAAGACTGCTTGAGGAATGTAATGAGTGCATGGGAGAAAAAGTAAGGTCAAACTCACCAAAGGGGATATTTTTTCTTGCAGCCATCATTAATCACCTGGTTGACCAAATACTCTACATCTTAGGACTTTTTTTTCCCACCTCTGTAATCACATCAGGTTCATCTGTAGATTTGAATATTATTTGAAACGGCAAGGTAAAACCACGTCAAAGGGAATTTAGATTATGCCACTTGTCCAAGGCCTATGCTGTATATGAGTGACTGCATGACTGGATTGAAATCAAAATGTGCAAACTAATGTGCGTGAAGAAGAATATACAGGAATACGTTAGGAAGTCATTTTCCCTGTGCGTTTGCCCCTGCAGGCGGAGCCCGAGGGATTCTCACACTTCCACCTGTACGTGTGCGCCGCCTTCCTGGTCCACTGGAGGAAGGAGATTCTGGAGGAGAAGGACTTTCAGGTAAGGGTGGCAGATCTTTTTTTGTTTCTGTGTGTGTGTGTGTGTGTGTGTGTGTGTGTGTGTGTGTGTGTGTGTGTGTGTACTCCTCTGCAAGTCCCCTGGGCTGCATAGAGTGTCCTCGCTGAGCCACCTCCATCGTCATTAACTCCAGAGGTCGCGGGGTTGCCATGGCTGCATTAGTGTGATGACAGCAGCAGCTGCTGTAAGGTGACATTGCCGGTGCACTTTGGTGGCCGTCCCCCTTTCGCTACCAGTGAGTCCCTCTCCTCTCCTTCCATCGCTCCTCTCTCCTCTCTTCCCCTCCCCTCTCCTCTCCTCTCTTCCCCTCTCCTCTCCTCTGTTTCACCGCTGGACTGGTGCGAGTGAAAGCATGGAAGGCGAAGAGGAGGAGAGAGAGGGCAGACAGACGTCCATCATTATGATAGCAGAGAGAGAGAGAGAGTGTGTGTGTGTGTGTGTGTGTGTGTGTGTCTGAGTACCTGTTCCCATGGGTGATGGTCTCTGTCCTGAAGAGACCTCCAGTAGCCCACTTCATCATCACAGCCCCCTCCAGAGTGTCTGGGCGCTGGTCAAGCTGTCACAGTGAGTGCCTGTGGATGAGGTAGCCACCTTCTCTTTATCCATCAGCTCCAAAGTGTTGAATCTCTTCTCTTCTCTTCACTCTCCTCTTCTCTTCCCTCTGTCTTCATCTTTGTCTTCAGCGTGTGTCTTGTACCCCTCTCTTTTGTTTTCCTGCGCTCCCTCTCTCCTTTTCATCTTCTCTGAGCCCTTCTTTTCTTTCACACCCTCCTTTCTTTGCACTTTTTTTTCGTCATCTCTTATCTCTGCGCTGTCCCTTCATCCACTTTTTTTTTTAAACTTACCCCATCCCTCCCTCCTTGTGAATGTGTGCAGATGGGATTGAAATTGTGTGTGTGTGTGTGTGTGTGTGTGTGTGTGTGTGTGTGTGTGTGTGTGTGTGTGTGTGTGTGTGTGTGTGTGTGTGTGTGTGTGTGTGTGTGTGTGTGTGTGTGTGTGGTTGAATATGCAGGGAGGCAGTGGTGTGTAGCGCCAGGGCCTCAGTGTGAGTCCCCGCCCAGTTGATTTATTGTGTTTACAGTACCCACTGATTCAGTATTATCCCTCTGCAGCACTGCACAACACGCTGCTTGGCATTCTTCGCCAGCGTGCCAGTGGCCAGAGGCATCCATCCTCAACGCCCACCCTCCACCCCACACACCACCCCACCCCACACACCACCCCACCCCACCCCAACAGGCCCCGGAGCAGGCCATTCCACCCACTCAGGAGTCTCAGAGATGATCTCAGGACATATGGCCAGACAGTGTTGCTTTGTGGCCTTGCCCACTTTCCTCTTAACTACACACACTTCCTCCTGATGCTCTTAACTACACACACTTCCTCTTGGTCCTCTAAACTACACAAACTTACTCCTGATGCTCTATCAGTGTGTGTGTCCCCTTAACTACACACACTTACTCCTGATGCTCTATCAGTGTGTGTGTCCCCTTAACTACACACACTTACTCCTCTTAACTACACACACTTCCTCCTGATGCTCTATCAGTGTGTGTGTCCTCTTAACTACACACACTTACTCCTGATGCTCTTTCCAGTGTGGGACAAGCCAGAAATTGCTCCCCCCCCCCCCCCCCCCCCCTTCTTCTCCAAAGCTGTAATTGCATCTCAGCCAGAGAAAAGAAAGACGGGGTGAGACTTATGATGAGAAATGAAATAACTCTTCAGACCAACGGGTGGTGATTTTTTTTTTTCTCTCTCTCCCTTCGGTGAGAGAAGAGATGTGATAATCACTGGTGTCTTAGGGGAGTTTCACCTCCGGCATAGCAAATAGACCCCCCTCCCCCTTAACACCAGCCGGGTGTGTAGATACACTCTCTGCTCTCTCTCCCACCTTTCAACCAACCCCACAGCGTTCTCTTTATTCCTCACGCTTGCAACGCTCCAATTATTTTGGGGGGGCTGAGAGGGGGTGTATCAGTGTCATCAGGCTCCACTTTGTGGAAGCACAAGACTAAAAGAAGCAGGGAGCAGGAGAGGAGAGGAGAGGAGACCATACTCATATTTGTTGTGATGTGTTTGTCAGGAGTCATTAGTATTTCCTTTCCCTGGAGTCCCTGATGAGAAGAAGAGAGTCTCTTGCATTCCGTCTATCTCTATCTCTCTCTCGCTCTCTCTCTCTCTCTGGTAAGCTCTTACCCATCTCCATGTCTTCCTCCCCCCCTTCCTCCCTCTCTCTCTGTCTGCTCTGTGTTATTTATTCTCTTATTCATTTCCATGTGTCTCTCTTCTAACCCCCCCTTCTCTCTCCTCCTTTGTCGTGCTCCTCCTCATACTCAGTCTGCCGTGGTGCCTGAGCACTCTCAGTCTCACTCTCAGTGTCTGGTCTCACTCTCACTCTCAGTGTCTGGTCTCACTCTCACTCTCAGTGTCTGGTCTCACTCTCACTCTCAGTGTCTGGTCTCACTCTCAGTCTGAGTGTCTGGTCTCACTCTCAGTCTGAGTGTCTGGTCTCACTCTCACTCTCAGTGTCTGGTCTCACTCTCACTCTCAGTGTCTGGTCTCACTCTCACTCTCAGTGTCTGGTCTCACTCTCAGTCTGAGTGTCTGGTCTCACTCTCAATCTGAGTGTCTGGTCTCACTCTCACTCTCAGTGTCTGGTCTCACTCTCACTCTCAGTGTCTGGTCTCACTCTCAGTCTGAGTGTCTGGTCTCACTCTCAGTCTGAGTGTCTGGTCTCACTCTCACTCTCAGTGTCTGGTCTCACTCTCAGTGTCTGGTCTCACTCTCAGTCTGAGTGTCTGGTCTCACTCTCAGTCTGAGTGTTTGGTCTCACTCTCACTCTCAGTGTCTGGTCTCACTCTCAGTCTGAGTGTCTGGTCTCACTCTCAGTCTGAGTGTCTGGTCTCACTCTCAGTCTGAGTGTCTGGTCTCACTCTCAGTCTGAGTGTCTGGTCTCACTCTCAGACTGAGTGTCTGGTCTGAGGCGTTCCTCTGCTCAGCGACGCCGATGATTGAGCTGATCAGGCCGCTGATGGCTCCGCTGGCGTGTGGCGGCCACGCCGATGGCTCCCGGTGCAGTGGGCGTGTCTCACGTCTCTCACCTCCAGCTGCACCCTGCCTCCGCCAGCCTTTGGAATGAGTTCTATTCTTGGCAGGTGGGCGCTTAATAAGTCTGACCCAATTAGGGAGAGCAGGGGAAGACTGGCGCTGGAGAGGAGAGGAGAGGAGAGGAGAGGGAGTGGTGGTGACGGGAGGGCGGGCGGCTGGGCAGGAGCCTGGCGTCTCAGCAGCTCCCAGCAGTGGTTCAGTCCCCGTTGCAGACCTCTGCAGATGCTCCCATTAAATTCCCTTGGACGTGACCTTTCCCCAGGGGATGACCACCAGTGCTCGACCACACACACACACACACACACACACACGCACACACACACAGCCTGGCCTCCTCACGGTTGGATGCGTCAGTCCTCTGCGCTAGGCGTAGCAGTGTGCTGTGCTCCTCCACCGTCCTGCAGAGCCACCCTCTGCACTGTGCCTGAAACCTGCTGAAGGACATAAGGTGTAATTAAAAGCCAGTGATCAATATACGGTGTGTGGCCAGCTGAGTGTACCCCTTGACGAGAGGAGGTGTGTGTGTGTGTGTGTGTGTGTGTGTGTGTGTGTGTGTGTGTGTGTGTGTGTGTGTGTGTGTGTGTGTGTGTGTTGTCCACTGAGTTAATGGCTGCTTAAGTGAGCATGGCACAATAATAGCTGCTCCTCTGATGTGCCTGGTGCTTCCTGTGGTAGTGTGCTAGTGTTGCTGCAGCCTGTGCACACCACGCTAGCCCTTCCAGGTAAGATAGACAGCCCGAACGAAGGCACGTTTTCGCCTCTTTTTTACGGTGGCCCCCTCCGCCACGAAAGCGAGGCGGCTGGCATCTCCCCTGCAGTGTGCCACCGCGGGGCACAGGCGCCCAAATGTCAGACCCTGCTGGCATTTAGCGAGGTCAATATGCAGCAAATGAGCTCTCATTAGTAGTTTGTTTATGGCATAATAGGAAGCCCTTTCTGCGGCTAATGAAACAAACAGAGAGAACTTTTTCTCCCCTCGCCCCTGGTTAGCCACGTAGTCAGTCCCAGCACTGCTCCTCACGCAGACAAAAATAGCTGAAAAAGAAGGGAACATTCTTCTCGTAGCTCTACAGAACACATGCAGATAAAAATGGCCTCCCAAGAAGCGGGCGTTTTGACACTATTAAGCGCAGGCCTATCCTCCCTCACCTGCTCTGTGTGTGTGTGGCTCTCAGCGCCACGCCAGGCCTCACCTGTACAAGCGGCCCAGCTGGGCTGCGGAGCTGAGCGGCGGTTGGCACCCCCAGCTGTATGACAGTGCCACACAGGACGGGGGACGCCCCACGTGCCATATGTCTCAGTGCCCTTACCTGTGCACCTGCTCCAGCACAAACACCGTCACAGATAAAGCGCCGCTGATTACCCTGACCCTCCATTCATCTGGCCCGCTGCTGGAGGCAGGACTGAGGTCAGGAGGTGTCCACGCACACACACACACACACACACACCCTCATGCAGACTTACACACACACACACACACACACACACACACACACACACACACACTCACACTCCCCTATCCTCCCTCTATCTCTCACACACACACACACACACACACACACACACACACACACACTCGCATACAAACACACACACTCAAGCAGACTTACACACACACAGGCATGAGTGCACATGGGTGGGTGGCATTACACACACAAGCAGAATCCCACGCATACACTGTCTCACCTGCCTCCATGCTCTCACAGGCATGGGATTGTGGTTCAGAGTCTCGTAGGTGAGTCTGTGCCTTCAGGTTTTTAGTGTTGGGACTGCACACAAGGGGAGTGAGGGAGATGCACTGTGCAAGTGAGCAGACTGCCCACAGGAGTATAACATGATTCAGTAACCATCTTCATCCTTTGGTTTTTTATGTACACGTTTCTGAGGCTCGCTATCTCTCCCAGTAGCTGCATGTTCCTGAGGTGTGCTATCTCTCCCAGTAGCTGCATGTTTGTGAGGTGCTATCTCTCCCAGTAGCTGCATGTTTCTGAGGTGCTATCTCTCCCAGTAGCTGCATGTTTGTGAGGTGAGCTATCTCTCCCAGTAGCTGCATGTTTCTGAGGTGTGCTATGTCTCCCAGTAGCTGCATGTTTGTGAGGTGCTATCTCTCCCAGTAGCTGCCCTTAACAGAAAATCTGCAGTTCTGTGGGGTTATTACCAACATCGAACGTGTTAACATTAGCATGATCTCTAATTAAAAACAGAGACAGCATGGCGCTCATTAGCAGCCTGCGACTGGAATGTGTTATTGCAAAGCTCCGGAGTTTGAGTCACACCTTCTCTCTCCACTCATTACTGATGATTAGAATACGGCTCCTCAAAATGCTGCGGGAAATTCCATTGAATAAAATGGATCATCCCAACGTTCAGAGGTCAGATATTTCTTGATAATGACAGCTAAAAATGAATAATGACTGCTGATAGCGAGTTTTGTGCTTCTGATTCACATCTTTCATATCATTTTGCAAGTAAACCGTTCACTTGTCATAACGGAAATTCATCCTTACTTGAAGTCAGCAAGTAATATGTTGCCACGCAACACCTGAAACTTTAAAGTTCTATTAGCTTGAAAAGCTTTTTTTTTCTCAGCAGAAGCCATGAAACTGCAACAAAATAATAACAAAAAAAAAAGATTTTGGAGGAATATATTTTTTATATTTTCAGTATAGAGAGCAGGATAATGTATAGTCCACAGGTCATTCTTGTAAAGTAAATCCCTTCAGGACGATAGAAGTCCTGTTCATTCTGTTGGGATTTATTTTTCAGGAATGACCAGCGGCTATACATTATCCCTTTATATATTATTAGCTTCTGATTGAATTGCTCATATGTGGACTTGTTGTGCAAAGGGAGATTCCACTGCTTGCCTGTTATTTGTATATTTGAAGTTGACAGAGATTGGATTGTGTGCGTGTGTGTGTGTGTGTGTGTGTGTGTGTGTGTGTGTGTGTGTGTGTGTGTGTGTGTGTGTGTGTGTGTGTGTGTGCGCGCGCGCGCGCCTCTGTTCTCTGTTGGTCAACCTTCAATGTTATGATCTTTCACTCTCTCAGACGTAATTGCAACCCCAATTTACAAGATTTCACTTCGTGTCATATTCATGTTGTTAATTCACCTCAAACATGTGGACACACACACACATACTATTTAATTTTCATGAACTTTCTCAGCAGGGGCTTTAATCAAATGTGACTTAATACCAAGGCAATAGAGATTACAGATGTGGGATAGCTGACAGTGGGATAGCTGACAGACTTACAATTTCAGCACAATTTCAGCAATGTAAATACACACACACAGACGTTTTTTTTTTTCTCTCACATTCGTACGTTTATTTGAATAAGATTTCTTATGCCAGAGATTCAGCTACATGAAAGAATCATGTTCGATAATGTTTTGTTACGTGGAGAGCTTTTGTTTTATTTTGTATGACATTTTGGGTTAGATGTAGATTCATATTTACATAAAAGTATGTGTTGCCTGTGTATTTCGTTTTTATATCACTCTGTTATTTCTATATATAAAAATATGAAGGCGATGCATTCTAATTGAGCTTAAAACTCTTCTGCTCTAACTAGAATGTCTGCTGACGCTAAGTGTCAGTTTGGGCAGCTCCAGAAAGGTTTCCACTTATTTAGCTTCTACTGGTGTCTTAAATGCCCTGTTGGGGTTCTTTATACAGCCCATTTTCTTTTACTGATTTATTGAAAAGAAGGACCTTTTCAGACTTTATTATCCTCGTACTAATAAGTGCATTTATATTGATCGATTTAGTTAAGTCAGGCGTGGATAGCTGCATTTCAGGCACATTTTGGTTAATCCATCTTTCAACAGAAGTGAGGAATAATGTAAGAGCAACAAAGTGTTCTTGTGTGAGGTCAGTTGAGTCACGCTCTGAGTCCATGTTTCTTCCATTCATTCTGCGTCCACACTAGAAAACAGCAGCTGTCTGCTCCTAATGTTTTAGTCTTGCTCCACCTCAGGTGCCTTAAACAGCTGAACTAAAAGGATTTCCTGTCTTTGTGAATAACTTAGAGCCAACAGATTCTTAATTTGTTGTTGGAACAAGAGAGAGAGTCGGAGGCCTTGTGCTGGGGCTTTTTTCTCGGGGCTAATGCACTCCCTCCTAGTGACTCGAATGCAGTGAGTGGATTTGTTGTGTTTTTCAACTGGAAAATAGGCATAATGAGACTTGTTTACCCAGAAGCACTGAAAGAGGGTTTATTTGAAATGAGTCACTTGTGTGTTTATATGTTTATAGAGCAAGGGCCAGACCACACACACATACTCGCACAACAAGAAGAAGATGAAGAAGAGGAGAAGGAAAAAAGGGCTTCTTCAAGTTGATTTAATTTACACATTCTGTGTTAACTCACCACCACGAGACTCAAGGCTTGCTCTCTTTGGAGATAGGGGGACATCTCAGTTAAGGGGTTGTCAGATCCTATAACATGGTTTCAGTGAAGAAGAATATCAGAAGAGATGCATGGAAATGTGTTCCGTTGGCTTAGTTTACTTTGATTCTGTTCTTAGGAGGAGAAAAATTCAATATCACTCTGTTGTACCTAGAAAGAAAATAAGTTTAATTTTTCAAAGAGATCTTGAAAGGTTTTTTTTGTGATAAGGCTCAATATAATATGCATCACCAAAAGGTGGGAGGTGCTAAATGCTAACTAAGGCGTGCATCTCTCATTCAGACGTCCTGCTCATCATACTGGGCTGGGGCCCTGCAGTTTTACTCTTGTCATTTACCAATGGCCCTTACTGAGTTATAGTGTTGACTCTATTAGGGCTGTTGCATTGAAAGATGAGCCAGAGTAAACTCCCCTTGATTAATCGAGAGCCCGTCCCATTTATCAGAAAACTTGTAATTTTGTCCAAACTTGGGCTCTAAATAGAGAGCCTCATTTAACGCTTCCAACCTGATTGATTATCCTTCAGCCGAGCCTCCCCTGAATGAGGAGCAGCCCCCCTGTACATGGGCTTTAATACAGTGCAGTAATGGAGTGGCTCCGGTGGGCTGGGAGTCTAGTCTATGAAATGGCTACATACAAAGAAAAGCAACAGGGAAATAAATAAAGAAATGAAAAGAAGAATTAATATCCTGGAAGTAATTACAGCCACCGCCTATGCCCAGACCCCTGGTGCTCGGAGCTCACTGATACTGCTCTATCTTACCGGAGCTTTGATAAACAAAGCCGTTTAGAAAAGTCGTTGGAAATCAATCAGGGCCCCTCCTTGTTATGGCTGCACCGGTGCTTGAGACGCAGGGCATCCGTAGGTGTTTGAGCGAGGGAGCTGAGCTGCCGGGTACTTTTGATCGATCCGCACAAACTCCGGGTGCTCAGAGAGGAGACGACGAGGGGGGGGGAGGGAGTGAGTCTGTTAGTCTTCTGCAGTGTCTAGTCCATCACACACCTCAAAACAGTCGGCACTACTCACTCCGCGGCTCCCCACCCACCCACCCCCCCCAAAAAAAACAGAGAGAGAGGGGGGGGGGGGGGGGGGGGGGGGGGGCAGCCTTGTCCCTGGCAGAGCTGTGTGCCAGTGGCCATCATTAGTCATTAGAGGGTTGTCATTGTACCCGGGCTGTTTTTCAGTCTGAGCGCGTCTGCAATAGCACAGCTCGTGCCACCCGTAAATGATGGAGCCACGCGCTGGTCGTTATCTGCTCGGAGCACTGCGGGGAGGACCAATCAGAGAGGGCCCCTTCATTTCACAATTCAATCACGCCGCACAAGATAAACAAACAAACCTACACAGGCGAGCAAACAGATAAAAGCCACTGGAGGCCCAGTTGCTTCAGAGTCATTTAGTGTTGTTGCAGGAACATTGCGTATCAAAGCCATAAGCATGCCTGCCTCCCTGCCTGTGAGAGGACCCCACTTCATGAGTTCTGTGCCCGCGGGCTGATGTGGACCCAAGCTGCCCAAGGACACGGTGGCTTTGCTAATGCCTGCTTATTATTTCCTCCTTTGTGTATTTGGATGCTCCGTGGTAATTACGGACAGGGTTCACTTCCTCAGCGCGGCTTGATTAAACTCTGCTCTGGCGTATTAAAGCCCAGCAGCAGCATTAACAACAGCAGCAGCATTAACAACAACAGCAGCAGCAGCGGCAGCAGCAGAAGAGTGGGAGCCAGGAGGCGCTCTCTCTCTCTGCTGAGGAGCTGAGGAGGAGTCGTGTATGGTTCCACTGCCCTTCTCCTCACAAACAAACAGCCTGTTGGTGGTTGATGGGCGGGTTAGTGCCCAGTCAACCAGCGTTGAACATCTAAATGTCATTGACCTTAAATAGTCACACTTTTACTTGCTTGGTTGGATTCCTGCCCCCCGGCAGTTCTGTTTGTCTCGGTGCAAACGCACATTGTGGTATCACAGTAGGTGGTCGAGGTGCACCATGTGGATAGACATGAAGTCTACCATTATACTCATTAGCTTCTTTAGACCTCACTGCTAGGTACACCATGTGGATAGACCTGAAGCCTACCATTATACTCATTAGCTTCTTTAGACCTCACTGCTAGGTACACCATGTGGATAGACCTGAAGCCTACCATTATACTCATTAGCTTATTTAGACCTCACTGCTAGGTACACCATGTGGATAGACCTGAAGCCTACCATTATACTCATTAGCTTCTTTAGACCTCTCTGCGGCGTCTGCCTCCGGTCTCTTTCTTGTCTGTGTCTTGTGTACATTGAGTTTGACTAATGCATAGCGAGTTGGTTTATTATACCGCATATGTGCAAGCTCATTAGACTTCATTAGCTTTTTCATGGCTAGATGACTCAACTATATAGAGAGACTTGAGGTCATATCATGACATTGGTGGATTAATTAGAGAAGAATATCATGTGGTGTTCAGAAAGGAAAATGATGCTGATTATTAATTTTGGCAGTTACACAGGGTCATTAGGTTTGACAAACACCCTAATTAGGTCTCAGTTTAGATTATCATAATTGTTGTTAGCTACTTTGATTAAGTGCAGTCCACCAGTTTGGAGCAATTGGAAACAATTGGTGACTTAATGGACAAACTCGATTTTAATAATGGTTAAAAAAAAAGATAAATGTTGGTATTATTATTATTGTGATTATGATTAATCATTCTTTGTTAGGCAAACACACTCTCTGAAGTTCCTGACAATCCATGTATCTCTGATGTTAAATTGCATGGATCTATAACTGTATGTTGTTGTAGCCATCTTGGAAAAAGGCTGACATCTTGTGAAATGTGATGTTATGATGAATGGCTTTTAAAGGTCCAGTTTTCATTTGAACAGATCAACAACATGGATGTTTTTCTAAAAGGAACAGTGACAAGACCGTATTCCACAAAACTCACGTCTTTGTTTCAAGAATTGTAAAGCAGAAGGATGAAGGAATTGACCACTTTTTGGGATGATTTTATAGGCAACTGGTTTTGGTATTAAATTGGTGGTATATGGCCATTCCCAAGTCTTGATCCGTGCCAACTGTGCTGCTATTGGTGTTTGTCAGATATCTGCATTCCTTTGAGATGGCTAGTTGTAGAGTCCTTACTGCTGCTTTGGAAGAAGAAAGAGAGGATGCATAGAATGAAATAGAGATATTGTGATACCTGGACACACAAGACTCATACCAGTTATTAAATGCTCAGTAGATTGCCTCAGGTTGAGTCTTATTAAATAGACTGTTGAAATTGGTAAGAGAAAAAAAACGTAAGATAACCCTAATTGATGAGGTACCCTCTGGGGAAAATAAAAGAAAGGATGGAGATCCCTTTAACCATGATTTATTATTTAGTCTATTTTGGTATTGTTGAATGGAGTTGAAATGTTTCGGCTTAAACGAACCTCGACTTATTCTCGGTCTGTGCTGTGTCTGTTTCAGGCTGGATTGTATTGTTAGGTTGAGTGTTAACTCTGATTGGCAGACGTGTGAGTGTGTGTTTTGCTGAGACTCCATCGTGTCTGTTTCCCTCCTTTTCTCTGGCTGTGAAAGTGCGCCCTGGCATCTGATGGAGCGCTAACCAGAAGGTTTCACCTTTATCAGGGGCTGTGGATTGGGTGAATTAGGCTGGGAGATTGAGGCTGCGGCTCCACACTAAGCCCCTCTAATGCAGTGATTGACTCCCAGGGCTGCTGGGGCTGGGGCTGGCGGCTAGCCCACGCCAGCGTGAGTAAATTAGAGTCCGCTCTCTATACTTAAGAGCGGGGAGAGAGTGCCGCTGGGGTCGCCATGATGTGGCACGGCGCGTAGATATACTGATAGATTGACAGCGTGTCTGCTCTGGTCAGAGAGGCCGGATTGGGGAGCAACAGCAAGCTGATTGAAAGTTTAAATGATTTCTACAAGAGGTGCAGGTCTGCTGTGTCTCTGCTCCAGGCACAGTGAACAGTCCTCGTGGCTGAGTCTGGCTCGTGTCAGGCAAACACGCTGTTGCTCCTGGCAACAATCTCTCTCTCTCCCACTCTGTTATCGGCTCGGTCAGGGCCCCTTCTTATGCACCGCTGTTTGTCTCACCGCATCCCTCTTTCTCTTTCACAGGGCCTCATGATCCTGCTGCAGAACCTACCCACCATGCACTGGGGCAACGAGGAAGTCAGCGTTCTCTTAGCCGAGGCCTACCGGTTAAAGTTTGCCTTCGCCGATGCGCCCAACCACTACAAGAGATGAGGGTGGCCACGCCCCCTGCACAAACACTGATGACTCCGATGGCCCTCCGCCCTCCCCCCTGGCCCCAGCCAATCATGTTTGAGATTAAAGGTGTGGGTTCTGTGCTCTAGATTGACCTTATTCCTCATGTCCCCTCCTGTTCCTGTGTTTACACTCCAGCGTTAACCATTTTAAATACCGGCTCATTTAACATCCATGATGATGTCAAAATGGCGTCCTTTCACAAGCACACTGGCAGTGTTTTTTTCTTTTCTTTTCTTGTTTCTTTTCTTTATGTCTTTTTTTCATGCCTTATAAAACCATGTCCTCCTACACTCTTGAGAGTTCCAGGCAACAGGAGATGTACATGCTACGATACATTCATTGCTGTAGTTAAATTTCTCATGCAAGGATCCAGGCCGAGTGACTGACTGACTGGTTAGGAAAAAGGAAGTGACATGCAGCAGTTGAAAGAGAGTGGGAGGGAGAGAACATTGGCCAGCACTGGAGTGCCAAGGATGACCAGAGGAACCCAGCCTCCCTAATGAAACCTCCGAGGACCCACCAGTCAAAAACTGACACGTTTGCTCCCAGCCACAATGCATTGACTGCTGAACCGCAAAAAGCTTAGTCTGATTCCAGCAGAGTTGGTTTGAGGCAGTAATCAACCCTTACTAGAACAAAATGAATAAAAAAAGAATCTTTTACCTGATTGGGATAACTGAATACACCCTAATCTTCATCTCCTGAATGACAGGAATGACACTTTTCTTTTAACCTTGGACTACCTCAAGAGCCGGTCTGAAGGGACTTGCAGACTTGCAGTGGAATGGAATGTATATGGATGCAATGGTTTACAGGATCATGATGATCGCACCAGATTCATATTCATTCCACTCACAGGGGACATTTCAGACCATGGAGCAACCTTTGAATTTGCCTTAATCTGGCTGCTTCTTGTGTTGAAATGAGTGCAGTCAGAGGGGACTCCGTTGCAGGATCCAGGGGGGGAGGAGACATTCTTGAAATACATTGACGCTTCCATTTTCAGTTTGCCCCGGGGATTTGTTTTTGAAGTCCAGTTTACTAAATAAAGCATACTTGTTGCATGAAGCTTTTGAAGTTGTGGCTGTAGGTGTGAGGGACTCCCCTGCTCTTGTTCCATCTAATCTCTTCAGTGTTCAAACTGTACCCCTCCCGCCCATCATGTTGCCAGCTTCTTAAATTGTGTGCCAGTTCTACAACTTATTCCCAGTTCTCTGTGAATAGAAACTGCACTTGATGAAAGACTATTTTCTTCTGCTTTGTAAAAAAAAAAATATATATTCTTTGAATCAGCTTTTTAAATCCTTTTTTTATGTCTACTTTTTACATGATCCTATTGAGTTGTGCCTAACATCATCTGGACCATCACAGATATTTATTTTTCTTTAAAGATAATTTAAAAACGGTGAAATATATGCAGAACATTTTCAGTTTGACTTTCACTCCCTGGCAGTGACCTGAGAATTGACCTGACGTTTTGTACTGGGGTGCAGAAAATGAGGGTTCTCAAAGACACAAGAGCACCGAACCCAGGCCTCCTGCTTCTTACTAAGGCTAGTCTCTCTTCTCACTGGGGAATTGTGGAGACTGTGTTCTTAATCTGCTGAGGACTGTTCTGATATTTTTTTATGGTTGCCATCACAACACCCCAACTCCCCTACTCTGGACATGTCTCATGGGAGGGAAGCTTCTGGAATGTTCTTGATAAATTGTGTACAGATTAGTGCATTTTCAAACATCTGTAAATAGGAATAAATATGTAAATAAATACTATATATATGACTAAATGTTTCCTGAAATCCTTGGTTTCAATGTTGCCGTGTGGGGCGTTATGCGGAGTAACACACAACTGTGCATCTATGATGGAGTAATACCACACACTCACAGATGTAGCGTGCAGATTGCAATTCATGACTGAATTCTATAAACTGTTGATGAGGTGTTTTTTTATGTTGCCCCCCCCCCTCAGTCAACAACTGCCAACGGCAACACCGTCCTTCAGAAATCCAAATCATTATTCAAAACCTATGATGTGTGATTGTAAATAAAATTGAGCGTGTACATTCAACTGTGCAACATACAAATGATCAGCAGCTCACCATATGTGATGAGGCAACAGCTGCTAGCTTGCGTCTGCCCCATAAACGAAACCCTATGCATTAAGTATCTCCTGTCATCCTCGGGAGCAATATCCTAACAAACATGAACACATTAGGAGCCAACAGACCTCTTGTATATGCACTGCAGCATCGGCATCCATTTTTAAAACCACACAAAGCTTTGTCAAGGTACAGTAGCACTTTTCCCATGGTGCCTCTGGCAGGCAGCGTGGCCCAGGTTTGGGTAATTAGGGTGGGAGCATGTGCTGGATGGAGGGAGAGAGGGAGTTCCTCTCATTAGGCTGACTGATGTTCACAGTGGCAGGTAATTAAAGGCCTGCAGCCACACCGGCTTCCAC
The DNA here is from genome assembly GCF_963457725.1 of Sprattus sprattus. Taxonomy (NCBI): domain Eukaryota; kingdom Metazoa; phylum Chordata; class Actinopteri; order Clupeiformes; family Clupeidae; genus Sprattus; species Sprattus sprattus. The sequence continues at coordinate 26,314,685 of NC_137912.1, forward strand.
GCCATTCAAATGAATTAAAAAGGCATTAGAATCACCATGGCTCCCTGAATCTATAACACATGCAACAGAAGGGGATGGGGTGGGGGTGGTCCGGACGACCGCAGACATCAGGGATGCTTCTGAATTGAGCACTCGGGATACTGACTTTGGTTGCATGTGTGTTAGAGGCTGAGCTTGGTTAATGTGACGGTAGTGATGAGGGCAGGCCTAATCTTGTGTGTGTGTGTGTGTGTGTGTGTGTGTGTGTGTGTGTGTGTGTGTGTGTGTGTGGTCTTTAGATGTCATTGCACCAGCACATGGCACTCTGCCGTCTGCCTCTCTATGGAGTGGGTACACAAAGTTCCTCATGTATGCACGTAAGGGCTTAAGAAAAATCAGCCAGCCTAAAAAAAATCTGCTCTCAGTGCCTTGGCATCAGGGGCAAAGATATTTTTCATCATGTGTAAATCAGTCCATAAATCACTTTGAACAACGAAAATACCGCACTCCCTTAGTTACTGGACAGAATCATGAACTCAAAACATTCAAACATTAGGTCCCAATTTATCATAATTAGTATTGAAAATAATTTCTGAAGCCATATACAGCCGCGGAAAAAATTAAGAGACCACTTCAAAATTATCAGTTTCTCTGGTTTTACTATTTATTGGTATGTGTTAAAGTAAAATGTACATTTTTAGGAAGCAAGTTTTTCTTCCGGGACAACGTTGTACTTTGCCTGGCTGAGGTTTGTAAAAGACCATAAGGATTGAACCAAAGCGGACTGGAGGGTCTCCTAGTTCGTCTTCTCTGATGAGTCCAATTTTCAGCTTTGCCCAACACATGGTTGTCTGATGGTTAGACGGAGACCTGGAGAGGGCTACAAGCCACAGAGTCTTGCACCTACTGTGAAATTGGACTCGAAATTGAAGACGAACTAGGAGACCCTCCAGTCGGCTTTGGTTCAATCCTTATGGTCTTTTACAAACCTCAGCCAGGCAAAGTACAACGTTGTCCCGGAAGAAAAACTTGCTTCCTTTTGCTCTGACAATGTTCCCCAACTCTGAGAAGTGTTTTTTCCAGCAGGGCAATGCTCCATGCCACACAGCCAGGCCAGTAAAGGTGTGGATGGAGTATCACCAGATCAGGACCCTGTCATGGCCAGCCCAATTTCGAGACCTGAATCCCATAAAAAAAACTCTGAAATGTGATCAAGAGGAAGAGGGATGGTCACAAGCCATGAAAAGAAGCCGAGCTGCTTGAATTCTTGCGCCAGGAGTAGCATAAAGTCACCCAACGGCAATGTGAAAGACTGGTTGGAGAGCATGCCAAGACACATGAAAGTTGTGATTTTAAATCAAGGTTATTCCACCAAATATTGATTTCTGAACTCTTCCTAAGTTAAAGCATTAGTATTGTGTAGTTTAAAAATGAATATGAGCTTGTTTTCTTTGCATTATTCAAGATCTGAAGACACTGCATCTTTTTTGCTATTTTGACCAATTGTCATTTTTCTGCAAATAAATGATCTAAATGACAATATTTTTATTTGAAATTTGGTAGGAATGTTGCCAGTAGGTTATAGAATAAAACTAAAATGTACATTTTACTTTAACACATACCAATAAATAGTAAAACCAGAGAAACTGATAATTTTGAAGTGGTCTCTTAATTTTTTCCGCGGCTGTATTTTCTTTGTCCTCTGTAATATCAGACAAATAAATAGCAGAGATGAAGTCAGTATGGATAGATTGGGTGATTTATTTTGTTCCTAGGACGACTGGGAATCCTGAGTTTGGCAAGCATATCCATGGATGACATCATACGTTGACTTTAATTAATGTGAAAATATAAATAGAAGAATTTGACTATTTACAATACATTAAAATTCACAGGAATATTCGAGTACCATTCCATTCCAGAGTCGTGGATTAGTAGACAGAAATACTACATTTGCCGTAAAAACTGTAGACCTTTTAAGTTCTCAACCAAATGGAGTTAGTTAGTTGATGCTTATATCCAAAGTGATGCAGTAGAGGTAAGGTGTATATTTGATCAGTGTATCAGCTCCCTGCCTAACAGTTAACCAACATGAGCATGTTGATCCTTTGGCATCGTTTTCACTCATACTTCCCCATTTTTGTTTCTTTAAAAGCATAATTTCCACTCATACTCTCCCCATTTGTATCTTTAAAAGCTGTGAAAAACAAATCTCTGCGTCTGTGGTATCATTTTCACTCACACTTTCCCCATTCGTTTCTTTAAAAACATAATTTCCACTCACACTCTCCCCATTTGTATCTTTAAAAGCTGTGAAAAACAAATCGCTGGGGTTTTCCCCACAATCTGAGTAGTTAGAAGGCGAAATCCATGAGCGCATTTCATCAGGAGATCATTGTCAGGATGTTTAGACGTGATGTAATATGTTCTTGTATACAGTATCGACTTACTTTACACTTTCTACAGAGTACTTTTAACCTCATCTTATACCTGCCTCAGACGTTTGCTAAGAGATGACCTGCCATTCCGGGCTAAGATCTGGGCACACAGCTCATTCTAGAAGTGAAGGTTGTTTTTTTTTTTTTTTTTTTCCAGAAATGATGGAGGGACACAGGCCACACAGAGACAAATGTTAACATTCCAGCTCCACATCCATTTGGCCCGCCTGTTTTCCCCTGTCCTTGGGCTGTATGTCCTCCATCAGGCTGGGCCATATATCTGCTGCTCCGCTGGCGGCGGGCTTGACGTTCAGGAATCCACTGTGATTGAGACAGAAACCCAAGCTCCACTCATGTTGGACACATAATTGCCTTTTGTTCTTGGAGGCTGCTCTGGTCCGAATGCTCTCTTCTTCCTGTGTCTGCCTGCCCCACTGCCAGACGTCAGGCTGCGTTATTTAAATTGCCAGTCACGGCCTGACACGCAGGAGCTCGGTCCCCCCTTAAGTACTACATGCTGTGACAGCAAAGGAAGCCCAAATGAAAGGAGTACAGTATGTTATGTATTAGGCGCCCTTCTTTGTTTTTCACACACGCACATATGCACATACACACACACACACACACACACACACACACACACAGAGTCTTTTCAATGTCACGGCAGTGGTGGTGTGGAATGCCGGGTGGTTGGAATGTTACGTGCGGTCACCTGACTCAGGGGAGGGTGGTTGCATCCGTGACATTAGCCAGCTCGCTAATGTGGATGTGTTAGTTTATGCCAGGCCAGGGTAATGCCCCACCCTGCCTGTGACCCCCGTGTCTGCGCCCTCCTGGCCTCACGCGGCTGCCCTTCCATCCACTCGCCTCAACAGCACCTGCTCCTCTGCTTCTCCAGCTCAGCGCCTCGAAGTGAATCGCAGCCCCTTTGGCCGTTTATTATGCAGCCTGCCTCGTTAGCAGATATGATTAATATTCATCCTGTTTTTAGAGAGGCGCTGCTGCATTATAAGAGATGCTGCTCGGGGAGGGGCCTTCACACAAAGCCAGACGAGGATTTTTCAGCCACACCAGATAGTAGGGAAAATATGTTGCCCACACAACCACAACTGCAGCTGGTTAAACCAGCCATTTGTTCTGTTTGTGAAATCCTGCTTTTTACTAGCAAATATTTGCAGGTGTGAGGAGAATGGGGTATTATGTAATTTATTGTCGTTGCTGGTATATTATTTATTGCAGTTTAAGTGAGAGCACGATGCTGTTGTGGAAAACAGGAGGTTTCTTTTGTCAAGAGACAAGGTGTTCTTTGTCAGGAGACTGTCAGATTGTTACAAACAGTGCAGCTTCATCTGCCCTTGGCTGTGAGCTTATGAGCAGAATTTAGCAAGCTGAAGGAGAAAGCACATTTGTTGACCTTTAGCTATGGAGCTCCACTGCTTAGAGAGAGCAGCTCCTTTTTTCTCTTCTATAACCTGCAATAAGGCTCATTTATACCTAGGAAGGGTTGCAGTGAGAACACCATCATTGTCTGTCTATCTGTGAGTAAATACTGTGCTAATTTTCCTGCGTATTAGTGGTGTTGACAGCAAGATTTCAAGTGATATTGCTTTAGCCACATGTCTAAACATACATGTATTTTTTAGCATTCTTTGAGACACAAACTGATTATTTTCTCATTCGAACTCTAATTGATTGTGTATGCCACTACCAACAACTACCAGACCATTTATGCAACCGCCGGAAGGCCCTGAATATCCATACATGCAATTTGTTTCTTTTTTTCTTCTAAGGAACAGAACGCCCCAACAATTAACAGGCGGATGAATAAGTAACAAGCCTATGTGCTATTTGTATTTAAGTAAACAATGCTCACATTAACTTGACAAAGAGCTATTTATGTTCTTATTTACGGAGGTTATGCTTAATACTTAAAAGACTTTGACTTGACTAAGATGTTTGTGATTTCTCTCTTGTGCTCCTGTGCTGGCAAAATCCATTTAGATCACATCTCCTGAAATAGTCCTTCAAGAATTAATAATTGCTTAAAAAATGCTACTAATCCCTTGGTCAATGCTAAATGTATGCTCTGTTGTGCAATAGATACTGTAGCCTGAACCTCACATTTCGTACTGACTGGTTTCATGAAACTTCACCGTCACCAAAGAGTAATTCTTTTTTTTTTTTGCAATGTTAGGCCTTCATCAACCTATGCCGGTCACAGAGTCCTGGCTCTCTCAGTGTGCCTCAGAGAAAGCTACCTGTTGCCATGGCGAAACACTCTTGCCATCACAGCCGCAGAGAGCTTCCTGCATGTATTGATTTCAGCCGTGGATTAACATAGACGCGGTCTCCTCTCAAAGTGCTGCTCTCCGTCCAGAGCCTGTAATAAATGTCAGAAAGTATTGATAAGGACGGGACTCTAGAGTGAAGCATGGATTTTTAGATTCGGTTAGCTCCCTTGTGAAGACATCTTGCTGTCTGCAGTCTGTCTTCAAGGGAATCCCTCAGGACACTCTTCAAAATCACCATGCTGACTAAACCAAACATTTTAGCGATGCTAACAACTACTTCATGCCAATGGAGTGTCATTTTGCTGTCAGAGGTTAATCTTGCAACTGTCTTTGTCAGCTATAACGAAAGAGTATGAAAAACACTATTAAACAAAACTGTCCTTGTTCAACAACAATAAAAAAACAACCTTCAGAAGCTTCTCTTCTGACAGCCTCAATATGGTGATATGTGAGCAGGTAAGTTGCTTCTGAAATGCTCTGCTTGGGATTCCACAAGTGTATCAAGAAGTTGACGACAGCATAATAAATTATTAGAAGTCTATGTGAATGAGCGATGGAGCACAGGCAGTGAAATATTAAGGTTCATTCGTGGGTCCTTGGCATGATGAGATGAGGTATTAATATTTCACTACCTCTCAAAGAGTATGTTGTCTCATAGGAAGGCTAGATGTACAAATGTATGGGTATATTGAGGTCTGTGAAAGTGGAAAGAATAATAAGAGGAACAATTATATAATAGTAGTAGTCATAATATGCATGCCTGCAAAATAAGCTCACTGGATACAGCCGCCATGTGAAAACCTTGATACATGCCTTGTTTAGATCCCAGCAATATGTAAGATGATTACACGGTGTCATGTTTGCGGCGTCTGTTTGCTCTATCCTCAGAAGGTGCTCTGTGACAAGGACTTGATGCTCCGCTTTTAAGAAGTCTGCATGCAGGCGTGACACTCCCTTTGCCCAGCATGTGTCCATGAATGTTGAATGCGGAATCACTTCTGTGAATTAACATTTCAATAGCGTCGCTAAATTGCGAATGAATGTGACGAGATCTCCCAGTCTCCTGCAGTGTCAACATTGCTCTGGGTTCTGCTGCTTGTGCGTGAGTAAGAGGAAGAGCTTGAGCTGGCAGCCTTACACTCTTAATATATCACCTTTACTTAGTAACATTCATTAGCTACTCATAAAGAAACCTGTCAGTTCTGTTAGAGAAAAGAATAGCACCTATCAAATATTCTATGCGATTCAATTGTAGAATTACCTTTGATGACCTGTGTTGTAGGAAGCAGAGACACAAACGGAGCTCTTGAAATAGAATCCCTTGTGTTGGAGCCCCATTTAATTACTACATTGTACAGAACAGTTCTCTATTGTCTTTGGACACTTGCTCATGAACCTTGCGAGATTGTTGCTGTCTTTTATTCCAAGTCCTGTTGCATAAATGAATTCTAATTGGCAGAGTTCTGAATGACGGTACAGTAGAGATATAACCTGAAGGCTGTCTGATTAATTCATGTCTCTCGGAGGGGACACTTCAAAGAGAGATGCTTGTCGGTCTGTGGGCTCCATTAGTCTATTGATTTCATTTAGCCCCATACCGTGTTGATGTTTAATCCAACCAAATGTGAGGCATGAACTTTGTGTTCCTTTTATATTATAAAGGCTTTTATACAGACTTTAAAGACATGAAGAATCCAACACATGGCTTTGATGAAAATAACAGCAAAGGAAATATAGCATCATTAATAGGTAGGCAGCCATATGATATACTGCTCTTAGAACCTGCTTTCAACACAGGTTGGCTGCAAACTACCACCATATGCAGTGTGTTCAGTGTCAGGATTTGGCTGCGGCTTCAACGTGATGAAACAAGGTTATATTTTTGAAATCTGAGAGGAAGAAGACAAAAGTTTGTCTTTAAATTGACAGCAGATTGATTTAGTGAGGGAGTCTTTGTGGAGGACAGAGAAACATGGGGCCATGACTCAAGCCTGCCAGTGGCAGCAGTGAAAGGAATGATCTAATCCACAGCTAATGTGCCTAATAGATAATGTAGGACCCTTTTAGTGATATTTATGGAAGATCCTTTTTCATTTTAGGGCTTTGTGCCTTTGTTCTAAGTGCCATGCAAATCCCCAAGCCTATTTATATTGCAGTTATTTTACTTGACGCAAAAGGTTTATTTTAATAGTGGCCATTGTAGTAATCTTTCATTCTCTCTGACCTTTCAAACTTATAGCGCCAAAGTAGAGGGAGTAGGCTTAAAAAGCCCACACAGTCACCTGTTTAAATCTCAGGGAGAAAGGCCTGCTGGACAGAGATGAAGTGGACCTGGCTGTATGTGTGTTTGAGCACCTCAGCTCAGAGTTGGGAAGGCAGTCTCTCACAAAAAAGGGTTTTGTTTGTTTGCCAATTTACTGTATATTAAGAGGCAGTGCAGTGCACACATATAGCCTGGTAAGCTATATTTAATACTGCTTTCCCTGTCGTTCGGATGATTATCCTAGTTAGCTGCAGAGCATTTTGCTATGTTGTAAATAAATAAAGAAGAAAACAGCTCTTAGTGAGAAACCAACAGAGAGAGAGTGCATTTCCCAGTGTTTCTTAGCTATGTGTTTTAAAGGCCCAATACCACACACAGGCTTTTGGTTCAGTGTCAAAGATGAAGCTGTGATCAATGCAGGATTGGTTGGGGGAACTGGTCAATACTTTCATTAAGGGTATACAGCAGCAAATCTTTTTTTTTCTTTCAGCAAATCTAAAATGATCCTTAAAAATCCAATATGAGCTTGAAGCCTACATACTGCACACTGTTTGGGATCATTCTCACATGGATGTGATTAGTTTAATGAGCAGGTGTTCATCCCAACTAAAGTATATTTACACATGTGATAAATAAACACTGAATCATCTGTGTGGTGAGGCTGAGAGAGAAGCAGAGCCTCTGTGTGGTGCTCTTTATGAGAGCCATTTCATGTGCTGATCAACTGCCTTTAGTTTTCACTCGCTTGCAGAGGAGGAAAATGGGTAATTTAGTTCTTGCCTTTTTATTTACCTTTTTCCTAATTGACCATAATGCTTCAAACTGGTGTGTCCATGGCAGGGGAAAACATTTGAATGTGCATCAGGGATTCACTTTAGCTGTCCACAGGGTTGCCCGGCATCTGCATAATTCACATTTTCCATCATAAAACCAACATTAGCAAATGGCAAACTCACATCCACGAGAGAAAACACCTCAGAACCGAACTGCTCTTTGAAAAGAAATATTGCAACCACAACAGCACATACAGGGCATTCAGACCTTTTTACTTTTTTCAAAATGTTGCAGCCTTATGCTAAAAAATTTTGAAAAAAAAAACCAGATTCCCCTCATCTACACTCAATACCCCATAATGTCAAAGCAAAAACAGGATTTTAGACATTTCTGCAGATTTATTTAAAAGGAAAAACTGAAAAATCACATTGACATTTGTATTCAGACACTTTACTCAGTACTTGGTTGAAGCACCTTTGGCAGTGATTACAGACTTTAGTCTTCTTGGGTATGAGGCCACAAGCTTTACACACCGGGTTTTGGGGATTTTCTGCCATTCTTCTCTGCAGAACCTCTCTAGCTGTCAGGTTGCATGAGGGCCGTTGGTGAACAACCAATGTTTGATTCAAGACAGGGAATCTGGCTGGGCCCCTCCAGGACATCCACAGGGTTGTCCATAAGCCACGTCTGCAGTGTCTTGACTGTGTACTGAGGGTCATTTCTGCAGTGTCTTGGCTGTGTACTGAGGGTCATTTCTGCAGTGTCTTGGCTGTGTACTGAGGGTCATTTCTGCAGTGTCTTGGCTGTGTACTGAGGGTCATTTCTGCAGTGTCTTGGCTGTGTACGGGTCACGTCTGCAGTGTCTTGGCTGTGTACTGAGGGTCATTTTCCTGTTGGTAGGTGATCCCATCTGAGGTCCTGAGCGCTCTGCACCAGAATGTCCTTAAGGATATCTCGGTACTTTCAGCTCTCAGCTTCCCCCCAGTCCCCCAGTGTTTCAGCCAGTCCCTGCCACTGACAAACACCCCAACCACCGTGCTTCACCGTTGGAAAGGTATTAGGTAGGTGATGAGCGGTGCCTGGTTCACTGTTGGAATGGTATTAGGTAGGTGATGAGCGGTGCCTGGTTCACTGTTGGGATGGTTTTAGGCAGGTGATGAGCAGTGCACAGTAGTACTCGCAGTACTCCAGACATGACGCTCAGAATTGAGGCCTTGCTGATCAATCTTGGTCTCATCACACCAGAGAATCTTGTTTCTTACTTTATTATTTTGCTTAATATAATTATGCTTTCCTTCATGTCGCTCACTGAGAGGCTTAGGTCTGGCCACTCTGCCATAAAGCCCAGATCTTTGGAGTGCTGCAGAGATGGTTGTCCTTCTGGAAGTTTCTCCCATCTCCACACATCTCACATCACATTCTTCCCATCTGTTTTGGCTCTGTCATGGTGTATTGGGTGTAGATTAATGAGGGAAGAGATGTGAATATACAGGGAAAGGACAGCTCATGGACAAATGAGGAGATGCTAATTCCTAATTTGAAAATGTGACGACAGGGCAGTGTAACCATTTTTAAAAGCGCACTACACAGGACCAGGACTGATGTGTCAGAGTTGGAGCAGTGTCCATATCTAAGAAAGGTGAGGAGTCAAAACATTTGTGGAATAGGGAATATATAATACAACTTTAAAAGAGCAGTAATATGGCTGAGCAATCATACTAACAAGATGCACAAACCGTCCATATAGTTCCATATTATTTGTGCTGTTAAAATCAGGTATTATAGTTCTCTAATAAATTGCTGGCCAGTGATCACTCCCGTCTTATATTTTTAGCACACAGTTGTTACCATGGCAGCACACAATGAACCAGCTGCTTGACATTTTTATTTCTCCATTCCCTCATATCTCAGTGTTAGAATCAACCAATCAACCTATCGTTCTGTATATCACACAAAAGGAGTGATGAAAGCGAACTAGGTATATCAAACTTTAGGTTCAGTTATGTGTAAAGGAGCTGCTAGATAGTGTACACTGTGAGAAGAGTGCACCACAGCTCACTCTAGTCTAGCAACAAAAATTCATGGTCACTTAGTGTGTATCATAAAAAAATAATTTCCACTGCAGCTGCAAGGGGTCTACAATATTAGCATGACATGAGAGACCACCCTCTGTGTCCTGTGAACTTTAAAATACTGAATTAAGACAGTTCTGGCATATTCAACCAGCCATGGTTCAATTCAACCATGTCAATGACACACTGCGATTGAAAACAGAACCCTCAAGGTCTCCTCTGCTTAGCGCTAATCACACTCAGCTGTGTGTGCCTTCACAGGTGGAGCTCCGTAGGCTACAGGATGCACTGCCTCTCAGGGTGGGTGGCTGCAGGTGAGAGAGCACCTGAACTCCAGAAAATGGAACTAATGATGCTCCTTCACTAATCAGGTGTATTTTTCTGAAAGACTTTTTATAGAACACATACATGTCAGAACTTCATTATTGGCTACTTATAATCAGGCAAGATTTGATCATCTTTTGTTTCCACTAAAGCAACACATTGTACACTCGGTCAGAAATGAATCTGAGGTATTAGCTACACTCACACATCACAGCACTGTCCAAAAATAAGCTCCCCCTCACATCGACTGCACAGCAGCGCTAAAAGGGACGGCTGGATCACATGGCTGTTGTTAGAGGCCATTATCCTAGCAGAACATTCATGTCTACTGTTATGAGCTGTAGAAGGCACACATGGGGGCACTGGGGGATGTTTTGTTGCTATGGTAATAGCAGTCAATTTGATAGAACTCATATGTTTGGAAGGGGAAAGTGGCCGCAGAGCTCATCTCTTTTGGGATAGAAAATGCGGCTTTGGCACCATTTACACAAACTCATGAACAATACTTTTGAAGATACTTAGACTCTGGCAGCATTGGGAGAAAGACAGTGAGTTGATGGGTTGTGTCTGATGGACAGGCATACTGGCAGTGCCAGGCACACCATTTCAGAGGATGGGTAGTCAACTGCTCACTTCTCAAGTGTAGAGCCTGCTAAATCAAAGGCAGCGGAAATGTCAAGACAAGAAGTGCCCAAAATATTACCACATTAGGTAATGAAAGTAATATATATTTATGTATTGTATTTTGTTTATTTGTTTAGTTTTTTGCTTTATTTCCGTTATTATCGAAAACTTTAACTAAAACTAAGACACAAATGAATGGTTTTGAGGCATTTTCATGAACTGAAATAAAATCATGTCCCCGAAGAAAATGTTCAACTAAAACTAAACCAATCTAGTAATGATTGTTAAATCATACGTCTTATCTTATATTGTTTGCCTAACTAAATGGTTTAATCGTGATCTTCCCTGCCTAGTTTGTCATACAAATGCTGAAGTTTAATGGCCCCAGACTCCCTAACAAAAATGATATGCTGTAGTTGTATTATCTTTGCCCTAGTAACACCTCTGTGATGAGAAAGCAACTCTTATGTCACTGTGTGGACAGGCGAAAACTTAGCTTTTTCAAAACAATGACAACATGGCCCAAGGCATTAACAATCCCAGCCAATCAACACTGTGCCTCAGGAGCACTGAAGGGAGGGTGGTCATTTCATTGGCTGTTGAGCAAAAAATTAGCAACCTTTCAGGAAATTGAAACCGAATCCATACTACATTTTAAATTCAGTTTTAAAAATGTGAAAAAAGAAGGCTGAAATAACAATAACATTGGCCAAATATGTTTTTCTGATTCCCTGAGAGCTTCTTATCCAAACTATAAGGTTACTTTAGACACACTTTGCTCTGTGTTGGTATACGTGCTGGACTCAACAGGGAAGACAGTATGCACTGGGGTTGAAGGTGCCTGTCGGGTTGAGGGTCGGACTGTCAACAAGAATACCAGTAGTTTCTCAGGCTAGTCACTACCTTGCTTTCTTTTCAACTTTACCGGCATCTTATTGATCTGTGCTTTCTGTAAAGGTCACTGACTCCCAGACAGGATGTACAGACTCATAGTCACTCAATGAGTGACTCATAATTGTCTGCAGACCATGTGAATTGAACACGTGTGACTCTGGAGCTCATTCACAGGTGGAAGAACAGCATTTCAAATAAGGTCATCACAAGAGACATACTGTACTTAATCAGGGATACTTTATACAAAATACAAATGCTGATTCTGATGCTGATTTAAAGAGCATGTTAATAAAAAAAGTTTGAAATATGTTTATAGAATTAGTATATCAGTTATGTTTTGTCAGTTATTTTATTTCTTTGGTTTATACAGTACTGTATAATGATTGTGCAATATGCTGTTTGCGGTATGCAATCGTTGATAGCAGACTTGAATGTCTCTCATTCCGCCCACTCAGAAACATAATGCAAATTTTACTCCTCAGTAAATTAGCCGTCGAAACATTTCAGTGGTAATATCTCGCTAGACAGTGTAATATAAATTGTTATATTCTATCTCCCCTGTGCAAGTAGTCTATTAAGAGGGATGTGCAATTAAATATTTATTTGTTCAACTGCTCTGCGGTGTAACATTTAGATGCTTACCTGCATTCATCATCATCTTATTTGTTCGCTATTATCTCTCGTTGTGGTTCCCCAATGGCTCTGTATATATTATATATATTTGACTGTAAGTTGAGAACAACCCTATTGAATATTTAATTACATGAAGATATATTGTGTGGCAGAGGTTTGTGTCAGTTACTTTTACATTAAGTCATTTAGTTGCTTATTTGATCCAAAGGGACTGTATAGTGAAAGCCTACACTCCTCATTGCCTTTGCTTAGAGGGGACAAATATGATGTTCCAACAGCTTTCTAAAGGTATATATAAAGTACACTGCTTGACTGTGGATATTTACAGTACACTGCTTGACTACAGATGTATACAGTACACTGCTTGACAAAAGATATATACACTACACTTCTTGTTTATGGATATATACTGTACACTGCTTGACTGTGGATAGATACAGGACACTGCTTGACTGTGGATAGATACAGGACACTGCTTGACTAAAGATATATACACTACACTACTTGTTTATGGATATATACTGTACACTGTTTGACTATGGATATATACAGTACACGGCATGACTATGGATAGATACAGGACACTGCTTGACTGTGGATAGATACAGGACACTGCTTGACTGTGGATAGATACAGGACACTGCTTGACTGTGGATAGATACAGGACACTGCTTGACTGTGGATAGATACAGGACACTGCTTGACTGTGGATAGATACAGGACACGGCATGACTATGGATAGATACAGGACACTGCTTGACTGTGGATAGATACAGGACACTGCTTGACTGTGGATAGATACAGGACAATGCTTGACTGTGGATAGATACAGGACACTGCTTGACTGTGGATAGATACAGGACACTGCTTGACTGTGGATAGATACAGGACACTGCTTGACTGTGTATAGATACAGGACACTGCTTGACTGTGGATAGATACAGGACACTGCTTGACTGTGCTCTCACTACACTCTTTGTAGTATCAGCTTCAGTGCTATGTTCTAGTGACGTGACACAAGAATAGCCAACACAACTAAAGGTAACATATGGTATACCATTACTGGTTCTATTTCAATACCACCAATGTTAGAGATATGATGTGTGTATAAATATGTCTGACCTTCAATATCACCAATGTAAGAGATATGATAGGTGTATGTAAATATGTCAGACCTTCAACATCACCAATGTTAAAGATATGATAGGTGTATGTAAATATGTCTGACCCTGATGAATGTGCTAAGCATCACAGTGGTTATACAAGTGCTCAAGAAGATTTTGAAAGGATACAGGTGGGGTACTGCTAATGATTTTCTGGACATGGCCGTATAAAATGCTTAAGCAAAACTGCTGAATATTTCAACAACCGCTCTCAAACATTTGTATAGTCCTGTATAGAACTGCACTCTGCCGGAGACTGGGCATGTGCGCTGTTTGCTATTTGGGTCTGCTTTAATGGAACTTTCCCACAGGCTTTATTCGCTCAGTGTTTGACAGGGTTTATATTGTAAGAGCAAAAATAGTGCATCCTATCGAAATTGCCCTGATTTGGACATCAACTCTTCCTCCTATGAAAGAAATCACTACATGTTCTCTAAGCAGATACCACCACTATATTTTGTTCTCAACTTGCCGATAACTTGGATCTAAAACTAACAAAGTATTTGTGTCTGACAATTTAAGAGCCTTTTAGATGCTAAGGATGTGCCTCAATGCTGTTGTTTTAAATAATTCTCTGATTTTCTTTTTTATTTACTTTATGTTATATATATATTTTTTATACTTAATTTCTGAGTTTTTTATTGTGTTTTGTTTATTTATTTTGTCTGTTTTGTTTTGTTTTGTTATGCTTTGTTTATGTATTGTTCTTCTGTATTCTGTAGCCTTAGTCAGGGCATTGCCGCAAAAGAGCCCTGTGCTCAGTCAATTCTCCCTGACTAAACAATGATAATGAATGAAATGAATGAACTTATATATGTACAGTGTTTCTATAATAATATATATGTTTATATATACGTCTCAAAACCAATCATAACCCCCCTGCTGTTTGGATTGTGCGTGCATACATTGTTTATTAGATCATTTGAATGCAGTACATTTACAGAATATTCAGCTCAATCTATTCAATTATTTACCTCATCTGTGCTCACACACCCCTGCTTGAGACCTCATCATTTGTCATAACAAAGAGTGCAAAGTAGAACAGTGGAAACTGTGTAAGATGTGAAAGTGAGAGCTCACGAAGGGCAGCTCTGACGACGCTGGAGCACTCCGCGGATGATGCAAATGAGCTTATTCGAAGGGAAAGCTAACGAGGCCTCAGCCGAGCGCGAAGGGTATGCTTACCATCCTAAACACCGAGGTGGAGACAAGCGGCTCTTTTCGTACTGCTCTGTAACACCTACAGCTGAGGAGCTTGCTGGGATTTAAAGCTAATAGCGGCCCCGGTGCGTGCAGACGGTGGGGTGCCATCACTCCTCGGGCCAGCCACTGTGCTTTGAGCGGCTGACTGCTCTGCTGGTGCTCGCCTTCCCTCTCCCCCTCACTCTCGCTCACTCTCCCCCTCACTCTGAACCTCTTCAGCTGGAGGCCCAGGCAGCACATTTCCCGTTCTCCTGGAGGGGAGCCTCTGATCGCTGGACACCCAGGCCCTGGGACACGGCGGGAGTTAGACGCACCTCATTACTGGCCGCACTAATGATACGGAAAAGCACGCCCTCTCCATGAAAGGTGTGTGTGCGCGCGCGCGCGCGTGTGTGTGTGTGTGTGTGTGTGTGTGTGTGTGTGTGTGTGTGTGTGTGTGTGTGTGTGTGTGTGTGTGTGTGTGTGTGTGTGTGTGTGTGTGTGTGTGTGTGTGTGTGTCTGGTGTCTGTGTCTGGTATTTGGTTTAGGTGGATTTCCATTTCTTTTCACAGGAGGACCTCTTTAATCCCAGCAGTATGTGGCTCGGAAGGACCCCACGCACATGTGTGTTTGTGTTTCTCTCTGTGTGTGTGTGTGTGTGTGTGCATGTGTGTCTGTGTGTGTGTGGATAGTTGCTCATTTTCAATGCAAAACACATCTTAGGCCTCTGACTGTTCAACGGTTCAACTTCACAACAACTAAAAATGGCTTGTGATCTAAAGGTCATGCTCTCACAGCTCAGAGGAATGAAACTGGCTTAACACATTCGATATGGACAAGCACATGCATGTACTGAATATGTCATCCAATAAATGTGTGCAATTGCAACCTATTTAACAGTAGAGGGTGAAATAAAAAATAATGTCAAACTATAACACATTCTGTTGCTGTGCTGTACCACACCACCAACAGATGTAGTCTCTGGTGATAGGGATGGGGGACGGACGAACGAGAGGTGTGGGTGAGCCAGGAGAGGGCACTATTTTCCTCTGAGCTCTTGACGTGTTACATCGCACCACCTCACAGCGTGGTCCAGAATAAGATATAATTAGCAGCTTGGTATCCAAACTGTATGGAACGCACAGACTTGGTAGATAAGGCGATTTAGCATATGAAAGTGTATAGTACGTGTAGCTTGACATGCACTACAGTACACACACTCCCACGATGAGAGCAAGGCTACTCTTGTTTGAACAATTTTTAAAGAACACAAGGTCTGTTGTCTCTGCATATCCCAAGATGAAATGAGTCTTGTGCAAAGGAATGTCAATGAGGGAGCTCTACTGATAGGTTTAACTTATGCATGGACCTTGATTGATTAATCTTCAGTGTATGAGGCAACACTCAATGCTTAACGAAGGCCCTGTGATCATTTAGAATGTATTATGCAAAGGCGAAAAAGCACATAATGTTGATGTGTTATGTATATGACGCATGTTTTACTGCACAAAGCACCAAACCACCCTTTTGACAGATGACCCATCTCACCGAAAGAACTCCCATTCTTAGTTTACTTCTCATTGTCACAGCAACAGAGCTCTCCAGAGAGACCAACTGCCTTAGCAACTGGACCTTTGACCACAAGGAATCACCTGTTCTCGATGACAGCGCACAGCAGAGTTGTTCAAGGATATATTCCAAATGCTGTTGAAGCTGCAGTGGGAATTCGAATTAAATCAGGACTCAGGAGAGGCAAGGCTTTTTTCTCCTAAAGTTGCAGGGTCATTCATCTACTTGCATGGCGGTAGTCATGTGCAGATATTCAGGTATCTCTGGAAGGAATCTCTAACCTTGATAAGGGACACATTCCCCATTATACCCAATTTGACATCACATCAAAACATCCCTCAAGAACACTATTCCTAGGGACATTCACTGCAACCCAAAGAGGAGGGTATCAGAGACATTTATGATAAACAACAATTTCCAGGAAGATTTGTCTGGGACACAACCTTGGTTGGAGCTAAGTGGTGTCGCACTGCTACTGAGCTACTGATCATCAACATCCCTCCATGCCCAGGAGGCCTGAGGGGACACACTGTCCTCACCCATGGGTGTGTGTGTGTGTGTGTTTGTGTGTGTGCGGTGTGTGTGTGTGTGTGTATGTGTGTGTGTGTGTGTGTGTGTGTGTGTGTGTGTGTGTGTGTGTGTGTGTGGTGTGTGTGGTTTGTGTGTGTGTGTGTGTGTGTGTGTGTGGTGTGTGTGGTTTGTGTGTGTGTGTGTGTGTGTGTGTGTGTGTGTGTGTGTGTGTGTGGTGCGTGTGGTGTGTGTGTGTGTGTGTGTCTGTGTGTGTGTGGTGTGTGTGTGTGTGTGGTGTGTGTGGTTTGTGTGTGCGTGTGTGGTGTGTGTGTGTGTGTGTGTGTGTGTGTGTGTGTGTGTGTGTGTGTGTGTGTGTGTGTGTGTGTGTGTGTGTGTGTGTGTGTGTGTGTGTGTGTGTGTGTGTGTGTGTGTGACCTCACCCAAACCAACTGCATAATGGAGTATACATGTCCATACCCACACGGCTCACAAACAGAGGTGGCACATTATAATGAAGACATGATAAAACCAGCTTCCACCAGGCTCTTCAGAGTTATGAGTACACAACCTTCAGAACAGCTGAGAAGCTGTTATCATGCAAATCGAGATGATAAGTCATGCTAGATTTAGCATTTATGTTCATGTGTTTATATCCAGTACAAATGTATTTCTCTGTAGATATCATGATAAGCAATCCACCGAGCACTCACATCAAAAGTTGGCAATAAGAATCATTTTTCCACAAGAAAACAGGAAAGAGAGTTATAAAAATGATCACTTACAAAACCTTCCAGCTCTATCTTTCTTGTTGCAAGCTCTAACTGATAGTAGATCAATGTCTGAAATAAAGCTGCAGCATCAAGTGCACATTCAGCGTATAAGAATCAAGGGTCAGTCATTAATCCTAACTGGAAAGAATTAGTGAGTCTTTTTCAATGCGACTGTATTAAATTACTCTTACAAATAAAGCTTATAAGTGGTGGCCCCGAACAACAAAAACAAACCCGATAGCCTGATCCAAGGCCCTCTCTAATGAATACAAGTGGAGATGTGCTCCAGACCTAATGCACTGCACATCCCAGAGAATGGTTGCTGCCACAGACATGTTCTCCTTCTATCCTCTCCTCTCCTCTCCTCTCCTCTCCTCTCACACGTACACTCGCTCGCTCGCTCGCTCTCTGTCTTTCTCAAGCTGTTGCTCAGTCATAGTACATGATGTGGGAATGTATTTAATTGCAGAATGTTGTTCCCTTCTCTTTGAATCTTGCTTACAACTGTAGAAGAAATGGGAGGTGTGCGCCTATGTGTCTCCGAAAGAGCCGGAGAGAGAAAGAGAGTGTTTGTGTGTGTGTGTGTGTGTGTGTGTATGTGTGTGTGTGTGTGTGTGTGCGTGTGTCCGTGTGTGTGTGTGTCCATGTGTGTGTGTGTGTGTGTGTGTGTGTGTGTGTGTGTGTGTGTGTGTGTATGTATGAGTGTGTGCGTGTGTGTGCACGTGTGCTCGTGTACACGTGTGCACGTGTATGTGTATGTGTGTGTGTGTGTTTATGTGACCATGTTCATATTAGATACTCTACTTCATGTGTGACATTTCAATAGGACATTTAGCCTAGTTTTCATGGTCATTATTCTGCTCAGTGGGATAGACTGAGGAAGAGCATGCTGTCTGGCAACATCTAAGAAAGGTGCTAGGCTAATCTTCTCTTCTTCTATCAGTGTGATGGACTGTGTGTGGAAAGCTAACAATGTTGATCACAGACAGGAAGTAAGAGGCTGACAGCCAGGAGCATGTGAGGAATGAGGCTGAATATCCACCAACACTGCACTGGGTTAATTGCCAGGCTCAAGAGGCCCGGACGAAACAGAAGAGCAAGACCTCTGATCGATGATTTTGAGTGGGAGAGACAGTTATAACCCCCTGGACCATTCACTTGCCAAGCTGATGAAGCCTGAGTAGTAAAGACACTTTGCCCCATATTCTGATATATTCCAGGACACAGATACACAGAAGAATGTTTCAAGAGGAACAGTCTTGAAAAGCCGGCTTTAGATTGGGGTCAGGGGCTGTCCGGGATATTGTGCGAGACTTCACAAGAATCCAGAACAAGAATCCAGTTTAGTTTCTTTATTTTCCATAGTGTATGTGTGTTTATGTCGGTATGCAACGTAAATGGGGGGGAAATGCATTGTTTATGGTCAATTTCTTTAAGTTGACATATATGCGTTGCGATATTTGGTTATCCCATAACTTAAGAGAGGCTGAATGTGGGAATAATTGCTCCAAAAGCCTTTGCTTGTACTCTGACCATGCCAGTGCACCAAGAATGCTGTCTCAGAAGATTAGTGAGATAGGCAACACAATATGTTTGAAGTCATGGACACACCAACTTCAGCATGTAGGTGAGAAGTGATTATTATCCATAGATGTTAAACTATCCATAGATGTTAAATTAAGGCAGTACAATACTCTGGTTCAGTCATGAATAATTGAATGATTGACTTTAACTGTCATTAAAAACATAGAACTGACCTTCAAATGATCATTTACAAAGACCCAGCCACCCAAGCTTCTTAGGGCCCTATCTTGCCGATCAGAAACGCAAGTAGGACGGCGCCAAACGTAGCTGTGTGGGCGGCTCTATGGCGCAGTTGCTATTTTAACGGCGGAAAAAAACACACTTGCGTCCA
This sequence comes from Sprattus sprattus, assembly GCF_963457725.1. Taxonomy (NCBI): domain Eukaryota; kingdom Metazoa; phylum Chordata; class Actinopteri; order Clupeiformes; family Clupeidae; genus Sprattus; species Sprattus sprattus. The sequence goes on from NC_137912.1 coordinate 26,334,086, forward strand.
GCGCAAGTGTCAAAAGGGTTGGTCCAAAGGAGGTTACTCAGCCATAGGTGTGGTTTGGGCGTAATATGCAATAAACCAATCAGAGCGTTATCTCACATTCCCTTTAAGAGCGAGGAGCGCCTATTCCATAGCGGCTTGTTATTATAATGGCGGAATTACCTGGAGAAAGACCGTGAGGCCACCAGACGTGTATTACCAGAAACAATCACGGCAATATTTTCCCATGCTTGTTTGGAGAAATGATTCTACTTTTCATTTCTTGTTTGTATTTTTTCAGTTACTAGCATTCGTTTTTTGGTGGCAACATATTTGAAATAAAAGTCACAAAAACATACTTTCCGATGTTTTGGGTTCACCCTCACTGAATCACTAGGTTATGTATGCATGGTAATAATATTGCACCCATCGGCACATGCAGTTCAACCTCACGTCTTCTAAAGTCCTCTAATCTATCCTCATTTATGTCATTGACACTTTCATGATTCATGGCAATGTTGTGTAAAACACTGGGGGGGCACGTATGTGAATACGTATGCTTAGCCCTCTCTTGGCTGTCGGGTGTTACGGGAAATTTTAGGAATTCCCCAGCATGTCGGACTAGACCTGACGTAACTGCATGTATAGCCGAACTTTTTGCAGACTGTGATAGGGACACTGTGCGTCTGTCCCCAGCTCATCTGCCAGAGAGAGAGCGAGTGAGTGTGTGTGTGTGTGTGTGTGTGTGTGTGTGTGTGTGTGTGTGTGTGTGTGTGTGTGCGCGTGCGGCCAGCCACTGATCAAGCTCTCCTCTCTTCCGATCTCTCCCTCTCCCTCCCTTTTCTCCTTATCTCGCCGCAGACTGATATGGACAGTGTGCGTGTGTCCCCAGCTCATCGGCCAGGAGATGGCAGACATCAGAACCACCATTACAATTAACCTGAATCATTTGGGTCAATGTGTATGCTAGATGTATGCCTATTTTTTAAATATCTTGGATATGGATATCACAATGATTTCCTCATGTGGTAAATACTTTATTTTCCTTGTAATTATATATGGCTTGCCAAAAAATTGGTGTAGATCTCTCGTGAAGACGACAGAAGTAAAGTGTAGCCTATAGGTCCTATACTGTGCGGGCAAGCACATGCGCCCTTAAAATAGCGTTCTGAATACGCATTACAGACCTTAGACATTGCGCCTCTGACATTAGACCAGCTTTTTTGTGGTCAATGGCGCACGGCGCACGGCGCACGGCGTTGTTTTGAAACTGCAAAATACCACTTGCGCCAGAGAAACGCCTTCTCTGTTCCGCCCCCGCCCATGTCGACGCAACTTCATTTCGAAGCGCGCCTCTGCAGGGAAAATCGCGCTGTGCGCCGGGAGCAAGATAGGAATGATAAATGCGTCGGTGACAATGTCAATTGCGCTGGGTTCAAGATAGAGCCCTTAGTGTGATACCCAAGTCAAACAACGGTCACAATCATTCTGATGTTTATTGGAAAAGGCTTAATATTGGCCTTCACTGGACTAATAGCTGAACAGAGTAAATATGGTTGGAGCAGTAATAATTCATAATTAAAACTGGTTTGGTCGGGGTTTGGGGAATAGTTGTTTATCTATTTTTCAACATCAGTAAGGTGGCCAAAAAATCCTCTGGATTAATATAAATTCAACTATCATTAATATAAAAAAGAAGAGTCTGGAGCAGATTCTAGAATAGATATAACTGATAAAGAATGAACCATTATTTAAAACAGCAATAACTGGGTAAAGTAACAGAAGAATTGAACATACACAGAACATCCACACACACACACACACACACACACACACACACACACACACACACACACACACACACACACACACACACACACACACACACTCACACCCACACACACACACACACACACACACACACACACACACACACACACACACACACACACACACACACACACACACACACACACACACACACACACACACACACACATACACACACACACCCTCGCTGCTGTTAAAGCCGGCTGAGCCCCCACCCAGCCCCTGTGGAGTTGTGGGTTATTATCTCTGAACCTCAGCACTTTCACCAGGTCGCTTCATTAGCTGTGGCATTTAGAGGGACCCTCTCTCCATGGCCAGTACAAATGCCACCATGTGTTCCTCACTGCAGATATTATGGTGACATGTGGGGAAAGGTTAATAAATTCTATAAGTGGACGAGATCCCTGTTCTTGTCTTTTTAGACATGGTTTTTTCACACAGATTCTGATGCTAGTGGTTTCACAATGTTTTGTTGCACGTCCGTAGAAATAACATTTTGTCTAATCAGACAGGAACATGGTGGGGATTACTCTGTCAGTGCCGTAATGCCAGCCAGGCGTCAGGGGAATGACAGAGCAGGTATTAGAAATGGATTAGCACTTAAAACAGAGCTTGGAGAGCAAAAGACTTGTTTGTTTCTTTTTCCTCCTGCTGGTCAATCGTACCGCACAGACGCTAGGCCAGGACAGCCTAACGCGTGCAGGCTAACAGGCTAACCAGGAGCATTCTAGCTTGTGCTGAGAGAGCATGAGTAATCATTTTAAAGTCAATGAGCTGGATTAGAGTGACATTATTGCTTTAGGCACGGTGCACAAGCAGCAAGAAAACAAATAATAAAAAATACATGTGATGTCTTCTGGTTCTAGTCAATGTTTGTCAAAGTGCTGGAAATGCATGCAGCTAGCAAATACTCTTGAATAACTTTTACTGAGGCAAACGTTTTTGATATCATTGGGATGTGCTTGTCTGATTGTAGAAAAAAGTAGCAACCTTTAATCTAAAATCTGCTTCCCCAGACCTCTCTGACCCGCTGTCGACAGCTGAAAGACAACAGACACAGATCCTCAAAGCCACTGCTCATTACGGTTATTTGCTTCTGATTTATGGCTGCTTAATTATTCATCTGTCAGTTTTAAACATTTATTCCAGATTGATATCCCTGAGAGGAGGCATCTTTAATGTGGATATGACTGTATGCAGAGTGAGACAATCAGAGCCGCCAAACAGTGAGCAAGCGTGCCTCTTACACCACTCAGCCATGTCCCCATTAGAGCACCATAAATAAACCAGAGTCGACATTCCCTCATCTGGGGAAGAACAAATTCGCCCGCACACTGAAAAGCCATCGCAACAGCTGCAGATAATACAACACAACAAAACCCTATCACTCCCCATCACGCTGCTTCCCTCTCCCAAACATAAAAGTTTGGTTAAGACTATGCATGTAATATTCATCTCTGAGTCTATAGAGGCCTGGCGATAGCATCACTAGACACCATTAAAAGGAGCATACACATCTTTGGTAATAAATCAGCTTAATGTGTGTGGTTGTGTCGTTGGGAGATAGCTTATTCCATTACGACAACCTGGAGAGAGCCACAGTGCGGGCCACAGAGGAGAGACTGATATTGGACCCAGACATCAGAAGGAATCAGAAACCTGTCTGTGCTTCAAATAAAGCTGCTGGGCCCTAATGTCATTGAGGGGCAACTGGCAACGAGCAACAACAAAGCAACAAGCAACAAGCAAAGTCTGCTGCGCATAAACTAAAGCTGATGTAATGTCTTGGTAAAATAATTTTGCTAATTTAATGCCATATACAAGATCCTAAGTGCAAACATGGGTGCACTTAGCAATGCTCCCACAAACCACACAATAGCTTCAGTTCAAGCACAGACTGGTCTTTGCTCGTTGTTTTGTTTGTTGCCTTTCTGTGAGACAAGTGAAAGTTATATACAGAGAAGATGAGGTTTTCATTGACACGCGTAGTGTAAGATATACAGATACGTTTCACATTCTGTACACTTGCCTAACTTTTCACAGTACGTGAACTATCCTCCCTACATGGGATGGGCTGGGCTGGGTTCTTCATTATGGAGGATAAAAGGCAGCTTCTTACTGATGTGGATGTGGTGAAACGGAATGGCTTAAATATTAAATTACACTTCAGTTGTGCTGAGTAACACAGGCTGGGAACTGAGAGCTTTGAACAGAGGTTCGTACTCTATTAGTGCGCATTTAAAAAGATGCATCCAGGTGAACACTACTGCCTGATCTTATCTATGAGAGTGAGAGGAGGAAGACAAGCTGGTCTCTATTGAACACAGAAGAACTTTACAGAGAATCACCAGGTATGTAAATCAGATCAGAAACAAGACATCATGACTTGGTGATGATATGATCGTTTTTCTATTTCTTATGGAAAGTAGTATTGTTACACTAGGTCTCTATTGCTCGTTGCTTGACTGTTCTCTCCCTTGTATGTTGCTTTGGACAAAAGCGTCTGCTAAATGACTAAATGGAAATGGAAATGCAATGATATTGGTTAAAATCGAAACAAAAATGGCTAATGTCCGTAGCATTGTAGCTCTGTGTTACGTCCCTGAAAATATCGTGACTCTAGGTATACTGCTCTGGTATGTTCCGTGTTTTACAGACAGCCCAGCAGAAGGCTTAATTGCCGTTCTCTCCTGATTGGGCGCACGATAGGAGCCGGCCCTTTAAAAGAGGATTTGTGATGTCACCTGAGCTCTTCCGGAATAGACGCATTGATGTGTTGGCCGCCAGCTGTGCTGTTGCGCAGGGAGCCTCGGTGCCTCGCCTAGAACATCTACCCGTCTTGGAGTGAGAGTCCGAGAGGGAGGTCCGGGATTCCGTGTGGCCTATTTCGGGAGGCCCGTTTGTTTCTTTGTTCCTTTTCTACTTTGAACCTTTTTGTTGTTTATTTTTTGTTGTCCCACTGGTTTTTCCTTGCTTCAACCTTTTTCATTCATTCAATATATTTTTGCTAGTTAATAATAATAATAATAAATTCCCGATTATTTTTCCCGTATCCGACGTTGTCTGCCAGTTGCATTATTTCCCTCCAACTCGTTTTGTTTACGTTGCCTGACCCTAGACAGGCACGTAACACTCTGATATAGCAACGCAATGGTGTGAACCATTAAGATCGGCCGCAAGCCTACCTACCCCTTGCCATTACAGTGGAACATCTCTGAGCTTGTTTTAGGAGTTTATATGTTGTAATCTCAAAGGTTGTTGAAAGAAGTGCTATTTCTTTACCTCCAGGTAGACTGTCAATGTCTAACATGATCAAAGAAACAATTACCTAAACATTTAGTACTGCAACAACTTGAGAGTCCATGAACATGAAATATTTATTAACAGTTAAAAAACTAACTATTTCGACAGATTCCACACATTTTTGACAGGGCATAGAGCAATGTGTATGTTTGAAAAGCAAATCTATTTTTAAACATTTTAATTTATTTATTTTTAGTATCGATTTTTATTAATGGACATTTTTACATTGGGTTGGATACAAGCCAAGTGGCCCTGACTGCTGTACATCAGTATTGGGGAGGATACAGTTAAATTTGCATGCGGCCCCTGTGATGTTTGGACTTGAAGTCTGATTCAGTGTCTTAATCATCGGTCCCCAGGCAGGACATCACATAACAAAAATAACTACACTTTTGTGCTGTCTCAATGTTGCCCCCATCACACACAAACACACACTCACACAAATACCCAGACACACAAACATACACACACTCACACAAACACACACACATACACTTACACAGACACACACACACACACTCACACAAATACCCAGACACACAAACATACACACACTCACACACACATACACTCTCACACACACACACACACACACACACAGGCAGACAGACACACACACACACACACACACACACACACACACACACACACACACACACACAAACACATAAACACTTACAAAATTATATATTCTCCTCCCATTCATTTGCATCTCCCGCTTTTCTGATTATTTCTTCTTTCTAATTCATTAACTTCCTTCTGTGTGTCATCGGGGGCACTTTCACCATTCTTTTATCAAGAAATGATTATGTCATGTTACAATGACATTGCAGAGACGTTGGCATTAATACAAATCCATTTATGGCCCTAACCACACTGTCCTTTTGTCTCCTTTTGAGGCCTTTGTAAATATCGCCAATGGATTTCAAGTTTTCCCATTACCCCCGCTCACCTCAGATCATCCTCAATCTGTGCCCAAGCGCGGCGAAAGCCAATCCAATGAAGCCATAAATTCAGACTCAAACAGCTCTTGGAATATTTCTGTCACTTTCTCTCTAATCATTTTACAGGTCATGTTCAGAGACTTATTGAGATTATTATTTCACTGCACTTTTACTGCCCCGTTGTCTAACCTCCATAACACTTGGAACGATGCTTGATTGGACAATACATTTCTCCATAACAACCCGATTTAAATCTGCCATGAAACTGACACGTTTGCTGGTGCTCATTCAGTAACGTGTCATAAATACTTCACCTTTCAGTTTTACATTTAGAGCTTTGTCATTTTGATCATAGCACTGGCCACCACTGTGTTTCAAAGCACAAGGCAATTTCAGGGACTACTTTCATGTTAGAGTTCACTAATTTCACTCATGTATCACAAGTCAAATGAAGCAATATAAATGTATTTAATGTCTGTAATGCATGAACAGAACATATTTTTATTATGTATTTCAGATCATCTGGTTCTTCTTATTTGTCTCTATGTTTTCCATGATCAAGCAACATTATTTTATTTCTAAAGTGTTCCTATATGAAATAACGTTAACCTGCCAGCCAACCACAAATGTATTATTTTCAGTTACCATGGTGTGAATGCATGTGAGACAGAGAGCGAAACAGACCTGGAATGAAACTCAATAAGACCGAGTGGCTTAGAAGTAGCAAGTAATACTTGTCATAAAGGAGATAACAATTGTTCATCCTCGACCCAGGACAAAGAATGGCAAATCATCCGTTCATGTTACACTCTTTCAACTCTACAGGAGGCAAGTTAAGATATTATTTTAAGAACAGGAACAAGAAAAACATTTATTTCCAAGAGAAAAAAGATTGTAAGCCATGTGCAGTAGACTGTGGAGAGCACATCTTTTCATATGTACTGTGTTTAAAAATTAAAGACTAAGAAGAATGTGCAATGTTAACAACGCAATCTTTTACATGTGGAGTGGTAAGGGCTCTGTTCTCCTTGAGATCACAATGTGCACTTTCTTCTGCATTATCCCTCAATGGGAACTCACGCCTTAGCAGCCCTCATCTTATACATGCACTGATGTCAGTCCCCACTCTCAGAAGCAGAAGGAGGAAAACTTCAGTATACACATGCATATACAGACAAAACAAACAGACTTCAGTATACACATGCATATACGTACAGACAAAACACACTTCAGTATACACATGCATATACAGACAAAACAAACACACTTCAGAAACACATGAATATACAGACAAAACAAACACACTTCAGTATACACATGCATATACATCCAAAACAAACAAACTTCAGGAAACACATGCATATACAGACAAAACAAACACACTTCAGGATACATATGCATATACAGACAAAACAAACACACTTCAGTATACACATGCATATACAGACAAAACAAACAAACTTCAGGATACACATGCATATACAGACAAAACAAACACACTTCAGAAACACATGAATATACAGACAAAACAAACACACTTCAGTATACACACAGAGATGGGCAAAAATACATCAAAATGTATTTTGATACAAAATACAAAATACCTCTCAAATAAATGTATCAAAATAAAATACAAAATACTGTTGCCAGAAAATGTAACAAAATACAATACATGTATTTTGTATTTTTAAAATACAGGAAATACTTTTTCTGAATTTTCAGTTTTCTCACAATTTGGTATAGCCGAACATTCAGGTTTGGGCTATTCAGTACCGTAACGTAGTAACCACGGGGCCAGGTGCAGGCTATTATGACGGGCCCATGCCAGTGGTTCCGTATCCTTTTTTTCATGTTTGTAACCGCCGCCACAGGGCTCTCATTGCAATCTCTATGGCTTCCGGGAGGGCTATCCCCACCGTGCTTTCGTCATACGTAATTGCCAGGTAAAGACTTGGACGCGATCTGGCACACCGCGCCTGGGCGAGACTCTCCACTTTGTGAATGAGGCGCGCCTCACCTAGGAAGCCATCTGGCACTCCGCGCCGATGAGACTCTTTTAAAGATCTTAGCCTACTATAAATGTTGTTTAGACTCTTACTAAAGATCTTACTCATTCTCACAGAGACAAAACAATACACGTAGCCTACTATAAATGTTGTTGAGATTTTTATTAAGTTGAAAGTCGGTAACAAAACAGAGACAAATAGCTACACGTCAAGCAATGTCATTTATTTCCTAAAATACGTTTTACGAATCCAACTTACATTACCACTGCACACTCACAACCTTACAGATAACGTATAGAAGTTTGAAGAATTTGTATTCAAAGTTTACACTTTAATCTAACAAAGTACTCACCGTTTAACAATACAACTTCCACAAGTTACAGATTATCTTTGACAACATTGGCGCCCACATGTAATTGACAACACTGGCGCACACATGTGACATCACACAGATAAATGACTGTGTAGCTATTTGTTTTGTCTCTGTGAGAATGAGTAAGATCTTTAGTAAGAGTCTCAACAATGTTTATAGTAGGCCAAGATCTTTAATAAGAGTCTCATGTGCGCCCGGGCCCCTGCCTCTATGCAATGCGGCGCGGAGCGCAGATCGCGTCCTAGGTGAGGCGCGCCTCATTCAAAAAGTAGAGCGTCTCGCCCAGGCGCGGAGTGCCAGATCGGGTCCCGGACCTTAGCTCTAATTGCGTATAAGGAAATCACACAGCTTTCATCAAGTCACATTGTGTCAAGATGGCTAACGTTCAGTGCAACAACTCGATTCGCTCTTTGAAAGAACCTCCTTTAAGTCGGTGTACTAATGAAGATAAATTGACAAGGATCAAGACAGCTTTCTAAGTTTTCGACCACTACCCTGTTTTGTGAAAAAAAATTGATTTAAAGCCCCATTATGCTTCAATTATACTTCAGAATTAGGGTTAGGATAAGCAGTTTAACCTTAAAATAACAGCTTACAAAAAATTGGAGCGCTACAATGACTTTTAATATGGAGAATAGCCCCCGTGCCATTACCATACCAGGGTCCATAGGCATATAATTGCGTTCTGTAGTTTTGCCTGCCGCAGCCAGCCGGCCTGACTTGTTTACTTTCTGCCGATCTAGTAAGTAGCTTATTTGACGTCTTGCTTTGTCTTGTGTTGCACTTGCTTGATGTTTGACTGTGTAAGGACAGTCGTTGAGTTGACTAGTTTGTCATAAGGTCAAAGTCAGCACATTTCAAGAGATTTTGTTAGTTTTAGCTGCTAGCATACATTTAGCGAATAGCTATTGATCCGTTGTGCTGCTTTAACATGAGCGTCAATGAGAGAGATCTGGGGTGATTTCCTTTTCGCCCCAAAAAGGGGCGGGCCATAAGAAGCAACACTTTTGGCAAATTGACTGATTCGACAATGACATTCAGAGGCAGATCAGATGGTCTCGTGGTAGAATCCGACAGAAAAAAAATCTCCTTCTGCTTAAACACTGGAGAAAGTAATTTGAGTATTTTAAATACAAAATTACTCCACTCTAAAGTATTTTGTAACAAATTACATTCGATTTTTTATCGGCCCTATCAAATACAAATTACAAAATACTCAAAAATACGCAAATTAACTAGTATTTCAAATACAAGTAATTGAAATACTGCCCATCTCTGTATACACATGCATATACAGACAAAACAAACAAACTTCAGGATACACATGCATATACAGACAAAACAAACACACTTGATACATATGCATATACAGACAAAACAAACACACTTCAGTATACACATGCATATACAGACAAAACAAGAACACTTCAGTAACACATGAATATACAGACAAAACAAACACACTTCAGTATACATATGCATATACAGACAAAACAAACACTTCAGTATACACATGCATATACAGACAAAACAAACACACTTCAGAAACACATGAATATACAGACAAAACAAACACACTTCAGTATACACATGCATATACAGACAAAACAAACAAACTTCAGGATACACATGCATATACAGACAAAACAAACACACTTGATACATATGCATATACAGACAAAACAAACACACTTCAGTATACACATGCATATACAGACAAAACAAGAACACTTCAGTAACACATGAATATACAGACAAAACAAACACACTTCAGTATACATATGCATATACAGACAAAACAAACACTTCAGTATACACATGCATATACAGACAAAACAAGCACATTTCAGTATACACATGCATGTACAGACAAAACAAACACACCTCAGTATACACATGCATATACAGACAAAACAAACACACATCAGTATACACATGCATATACAGACAAAACAAACTATGGTATGGAATAGAGTCTGAGTCCCTGTGCGGTGTTGAGTCAGGTTGTACAAATGTGTGCGCTTGTTTGTTTGGGTACATGTGTTGCATATACAGTACATAGTGATCCAAAACAGTGTGCATAATGTGAACTTGAATGAATGAGCACTATAACACATAATACACTATATACTATTTACTCTATAACAAAGTAAGATCAAATGTATCGTATTTTTTATGTTTAAGAAAACTTAAGGAGGAGAGCGGTGCTGTTTTGTAATTCTTGGCATATAATTTTCTTTACATTTTGATGGCTCCCATGAATATAGCTGCCTTGGAGGAAAATGAGGCTCTTGAGTAATTGAATGTGCAACCTGTAGTCCACCTGGGTGAGCATGTTGTAGGCTACAGCAGTTGCTTTGAATAAAGTGCCTGCTAAATGTAGAAATGTAATGCAAAAGTGAAATTGAACATTGACTCCAACTGCATGAAAGAGTCAACGTGCACTAATCCAATGAGGTGTACGACAACCGTGGCGAGTGGGAGTTAGCAAGATGCAACACCTGCTTACATCAGTTTGAAATAAATGTTTGGTAGTGATGAACTGCAAGTATGTGCAATCTGTATGGTGATTATGATTCTCTCCACTTCCTGTTTGTGAAATTAATGAATTCCTCATCCCAAATGAGGATTTTATAAGCAAGTCATTTTTATTTTTCACCATTAGTCATTCCAATAAGGTCTGCACAATTTATTTCTTTGGTCAAAAGCCTGATCTGACCAGTGCTTGGTGAGCTGATGACCGCTGTGAGAACACAGAGAGAGACATTTCTAACTATGAACTCATTTCTACCTACAATACCAGTAGCCATCTTTTTGGCCAATTTCAGTAAAGCGAGAACAATTGAACAGACCATCTGAGGGGAAAGATAAATGGACATTCATTTTTGCAATTCAAAAAATAATAATTCTAAACGAGATTTTCAAATGAAATGGCTTTGAGCATTACCATTTTACAATTGAATGAGAGTTCACGGCATATCCTGGAGTGAAATCATAAATGTTTATAAACTAACCCCTAAACCCATCACGTTTCCTTAATAAATGAAATGAGCGTTTTACTGCTCGGGGCTCAGATTCGTGTGTAAGCACATAGTGGATGGTAAATATAGTGGATGACCCCTGTGTGGCTGCGTATCTTGCTGTACTGTTAGTCACACAGCTGGTCCTGTGGGGAATGTAAGCACATATGAGTACAGGGACGTGAGCATCCAGCGTGGGTAATATGGCCCTCGAGACCTGACCTGTGCTTATTTCCCATGGGGCTCTGGGAGGGTCCAGGAACAACTCACTACTAGAGGCTGGGTCTGAAGAACAGCACGACCGACTGAAGCCATTACATGTCAGACGAGGGCTTTTACGTGAGTGCTGGGTGCTGTTGTTTTGTCAGTCAAGGCCATATCAGTGATCATGAGGATGACAAGCGTGACTGGAGCAGGCTCTTTGAGTGGGATCTCCAGCCATTTGTCAAAGCACATTTATGACATAGTACTCTTAGGGAGAATAGCTGATGTGTCACATAGCGTTGAAACACACTTAGAACACGCTTTTGCTCTTTTCGTGAGCTGCCCGCATAGCTAAACTGCCGAACTAAAGAGTAAACGCCGCTGCCGAGGCATCTTCTCTGCTGATTCACAGGTGAGAAGGTTAAGAATGTGAAGCAGCTCAAAGCTTAATGTTCATCCCGTGCGCCACAAATCGTTCAACACAGTCATCGTTCCCTGTAAATTTTCCTCTTTGGCGTGTCTTCATTTCAATATTTAATTGGTGATCTCGTCCATAATTCAGGGTGGGCATCCATGGAGGAGGAAGAGGCACAGCTGTGGAGGGCTGCAGGGCGAGGTGAGGCCTTCTTTACAGAGCAGCACTCCATCCAGCTCTCACACCCTGGGGCCAAGACAGCGTCACACGTTTGATGTCTAATGCTTGTTTGGCATTTTTTCTTAAATCTATTTATAAATGTTATATATCTTGTTGGGAACATTTGTAGTTTATTTAGTGTGGTGGGGAAATGTTATTTTCTGCAGGTTCGTCTGAGGTTATGTGGAAAGTTTCAGGCAAATCGGTTAAGGCCATTTATTCATGCACTGAACATTGTACCGTGAATGTTTCATTGCTTTATGAGGCATGCCACCAATATCAGCAGATATTACCCTGAGTCTCACAAAATGATAAATTAGGTTGAATATTTACGCCTGAGACTAAATGTTTAAGTGACTGACAGTTCAACTCTCCAGAAATGAAGGTGAATAGCAAGGCAGGTGTTACAACGTTGTAGTAAAAGATAAATTCCCTGAGGTTAAATGTTCATGCTAGGCATAATGGGCTATGCCTATCATTTTTAAAGATTCAATATTTTGCAGTGCAGATTCATTTCTGTAACAGGATGTTGGCAATAAAAGAATCAAAAACCAAATAACTGATTTACATAATCAGTGTAGAAAAATAGCTATTTGGTCAGTGTTAAATGTGTGCAAAAAGTATTTATGACCACATTATCTAGTTTTTAACTGGGTTGTGCATTTCGCCATTTCTGCAAAACTGTGAGGCAAAATTAAGCATTATATTCTGCTGTTACTGCAGTTATCCCACAACAATACAGAGGCTCATACACCTATTGTGGAGTTCTTTATAAGCGCCAATTAACCACCAACAGTGAAACACCAGTGTAATATGTTTATGCACATTCCAATGCAGAGAGCTCTTGAACTGCATCTTGCCACGCATCTGCATCTGCCAAAACACTGTATGTGAAGTGGAACAGCACAGAGAAAGACTAAGAGCTCTACAGGCATCCATGAGTGGAAAATTGATTTGCTCACTGAAATGTAAGAGCGCCCAGTCACAATAGAGGAGAACAAACACATTTAGAAATGGAATGAAATGAACTTCACCGTCAGTGGAAAGAAGCGCTTGAAACAGCATTTTGGCCGCGAGAAGGCACAGCTTCTTTTTCTGTTGCATGTTATGCATGGTGGCCATGGTGACCTATTGTTTGTCTAAGCTCTAAGGTTGTCATTAGGCCCTGCAGACACTAGCTCAATGAGATTTTTATTAAGGCACATCATACGTTATTAAAACAAAATCCAAAACCCAAGACCTGTTGATGAACTTTTAATGGACTTCAGAAGAGAGCCTGCAGCACTAGACTGGCTCAGCACAAAGCAACAACATGAATGACAGAAATATGGCTTGGCTGCAATATTTCTCCTTTGACAAAAATGTTGCATGACAGATCTTTGACACTGCACTCTGTTGTTAAAATCTTCATCAGAAAACCACGCTGTGTGAACAGAAAGAGTTTTCAGACCACAGAGATTTTGTGTCACAACAACATTAATTAAACACTGAACCTGAAGGAAAAAAGTGTGTCATTTCTATGATAGCCAAAAGCCTACCAGCTCCATAGAGAGACATCATGGAGTCATCATTGCATTCACAGAATGCTGGGTCACAGTTATCATTATGTCTTACTGAGTTTCACCTTTCAGTGTAGAACCACTAATGCCACAGTAGGAGATGAAATGGACTGGCATTCATTTTGAAACCTTAAGGTTTAGATCGATTTTGTTATTTATTTTTGCTAAAATCAATGTTGAGATTAATTTTATATTTGTATGTTTTCATTCATCAAGGAGTGATCTGTAAGGGTTTGCATGGCCCCCTGGGTAAAGATGGGAGATCTGTTCTGGTGGGGGCACCCTGTTGGAACGGAATTGAGGGACACTTTGTGGATGAGTTTTGCCTATTTATTTTATAAAGGATGTTACGTCATCTTGTGAATATTGACATCATTATTCAGTGGTTATGAATGTGTTATAAACAATTTATATAGGTACCCTTCAACTGAAGCATTGCTCAGTTATGTTTTATCTTTTACGTAGTATCTAATATGTAATGTTATGTTAGGTACATGTTGCACATTGCAATGTAATTTATTCATGTGATGAACAATTAGATAAAGCTGTGATAGAGGCCTCCTGGTTTAAGGCAAATAAATGTGCTGCAGTGACAATGAGAGGGGGTTGTAGCACTGTAACACTTGTCATTCTTGTAAATAACAAGAAAATATAATTTCAGGAGGAAAACCTCTTGAAACTGGTGACCATATAGGGGCTTGGCACTTCGAAAAACAGAGTAGTTCTGTCCCTGTTGTTCAGGCAAGCATTTTTATGGAAGCCTTTAAAACATTTATATATTTCCTTTTTTTTGGGCTGATTTTACCTATTTTGTACATGCAAACCTTTGTTGTCTTTGTTTGTAGTTTACTTTAAGATCTATTTTCATGTCTGAGCATAATTTCTTCACATTACAGTCTATCAACAGACAGCAACTGGTAAATTCTCAATGCATGCAAATGATGTCTGGTGTTCCTTGAAATGTTTCAAAAGATCATCTTGAACTTGTCATTTAATTATGTTAATTATGCTGATTTTGACTTCATATAGTAATTGTCAATTCATCATTAATTATCACTATTATCATCACTATTATGTAATTATCTGTTCACTGATTTGTGTCCCCGTGAAAACCAAATATATTCAGTAAAAGCAATCAAATCAAAGCAAAGAGTACTTTATTACAAACAAATAGCTGGTAGCCTGTTCCATTCATTTGGCCAGGTTTCAGTCTTTGCACTTGTTCTCTCTTTAAAAATCTCAGTATAGTCTATAATACTTGACAGTTTTTAAATTTTTGTTTGTAACTTGGCATGAGTCTGAGCGGGCTGACCTCTACAGTGTGGGAACATAAGGCTTTCCAGATAGCACAGAACTCGTGGAGGGAGATTACCACAACAAGTGGAAAAGATAAGACGTTTGTGTGGTTTACTAATCTTATCGTTTTGACTGATGAAGACCTGAGGGTCAATACTTTGCAGTTCGGCTATTCACACGTAACGTCTTTTCGTGATGAAAATCGCTTGACAAAAAAACATTGTTTATTAATGCAATTGAAAGCATCATTGTTAACATCACAACGTATGTTAACCCCTTTTTTGTTATAGTTTACATAAGTTAACAGGCTAGTTTTCTGGCGATTGGGGCAATAAAAAGGAACATTGACCAGAAACTTTTAGGACCCGTCCAGTATCCACAAATTAAAAAGAAGAAATATGTTGCCATCGATATGCTAAAGCTTTGCCTCATGCAGCATTTGGGACTTAAATACACATATTATAAATATATGATGGATCTAAAGTGCAAACGGCCACAGCATACACATAGTATAGAGATATAATGGATCTAAAGTGCAAACAGCCACAGCATACACAGGAATTGTATTGAACAGAATTGGATCTGGGGTCTATCAAGCAGTTATTTAACTATCATGGACGTTATCTTGATAATTTTCCAAAACCCAATTAAATCCCTCATATCAGTAAACCTAACTTAGAACCTGTGTGCACCTGTACAATTGGTAATAAAATACCAAAAAACATCATTGAATATTAATGGATATAATAAGATGAATAGTGTGATGTAGAACACAGTATCACAGTAGCATAATGCATTTATATTACCACTGGAGCATAACTCACAGTCTAATGTTCTCCATCACGTTGCTCTTTGTCAATAGCCCAATTGCAACAAGGGGCGAGTGAGTTACTTCTGGAGGGACTGAAAAGGCCTTCAAAGACCCTCAGCCCTGCTTTGATCTCCCCACAGCTTTGATTGTCTGGCCTTGCCAAAACATTTCTGGCTTTCAGTGAAAAAAAAAACACACTTCAGATTAATCATTTAAAATGAGTGGATCTGAATGTTTAAATGTGCCAACTGCAACGAGCCACTGAGGAAGAGTTGGATGAGGAGCGGAGTGAGACTGGGTAGCTGTGTGCTTTACTCAGCCACAGTCTAATTAGGGCTCACAATGAAGGTTTACTCTGGGATAACGAGAGCTTGCATGACAATCCAAAACCAATCAGAAGTAGCGAATGTCTAAACTCTCTGGCTACAAAATGAACAAGATTATGTAACACCAAACAGACAAGATCCTTTTTAAACTTCATGTACCTTCAGGTCTTGCTTTTTATGTCCATGTCTTTTATAACCTAAACAATTCAACATCTGTTGAATGCGTCGGCATGTGCGTTGAGGCAAATTTAGAATTTTACCACTTTGTGATACACATGGGGTCAATTAAGACTTGAAGGTCCTCTGTTCTACTGCCTGTACTTTTCCTTTCAGACTGCTTTTCCATGGCTATTATACTCTCCAGTCTGATTAAATGTCTGCTGAAAAAGAATCACATCATCAGAGTGAAGACAGCTGTTCTACATCATGACAACTAGGTCCACTTTTTAAATTGTTTTCAGGTTCCGACTGCTGTCCACCATTACCCCACCAACTGACACAACTCTTTAAAAAACAATTAAAATGTTAAAACTTGAACCAAATAGTTCAGGGTGTCACACCACATCAGACTAATAGAAGGTTTATTTTGAAATGTAATATGTCACAGATTACTAGTTACCCTATTACAAATGTTATAAGTAATGTAACTATTTATTTTACATCATAAAAGTAATGTAACTTATTACATTTGATTACTTTTGAGACACTTGAGACAAATGAGAGACGGAGCAAATTCAAACAAGAGATCCAATCAAAAGCACATACTACCATCTGAATGGAGCCAGTGGAAGGGGAAGAAGTGTGGTTTCACAGTAAAAAATAAAAAAGGTTCCGGCTTTGAGTTTGAGCTCCTCCTGTCTTTTTCTCAAAGTGTCTTTCAATGGGATTTTGGTGTTTTACGTTCAGCGGAAGAAGTAGCATGCCGACTGATGAGACTTTTGTTTTTTTAACAGTAGTCAGCAATGACACCGCCTTTTTTATAGGTCTACTTCACATGATTAACCCCGAATAGTCACAATCCAGACGAAGATGTTATAGTTCCATGACCCGTCAGTATTTCAGCACTATACAGTTCTTTATTTTATCAACTTTAACACATATTTTTCCCTTAGGTAACTTGTTTTTATGATTTCACTTTAGCTTTCATGAACAGATTGGGACATGGACCTCCTCATGTGCTAGAAGGAGGGTCCATCCTTCACCGCTCATCCCCTGCCTCATCTGGCTGTCTGGCCTTTAATGTACTTTCATGATGATATGATCGCAGCGCAGGTATTCCATGAACTCGTGACGGTTTCTGTGGAGGGAGAATGTCTCAGATTCATCACTGAAGAGGTGACAGAGGGTCGTTAAAGGAGAAAAAACACGGAGATAACAAATCTAGAGGAGATAAAAAGGATTGATGCCTCTTCACCGGGCACGCGCGCTCGCAAATAGCACCCTGTGACCCACCTCCACTCCTCTCCTCTCTCCTTTTGCTGTGCCCCCGCGCCCCTCAGCTCTCCCCGCTAATAAATCCCATTTACTCCCTCATTGTGACCCTTCAATCATCTCACGCTCACAGCTTAAAATAACAGTCCATGCGGGGCGGGGAGAGAGTGCTGGCGTGTCAGCCGACGCTCAGGTTATTAATTGTTTAAGAGATTATTATCTCATTACTGTATGCTGAGGAATGGAGGTGGCATGGGGTTAAAATGATTTATGTAAAGTTCACACATTCTTGATTAATTCTGTAGAGTGAGTGGGTGTTTAATCAGGAAACTGACAGGGCCACATATGAAATGATCAATTATGGGCAAAATGTCTTGATGATAATAACAATAATAACAATAATCATAGTAGTAATTCCCTCAGTATGGTGAACATATGTCCCCAAGGTTTAGTGGCTCACTCTCACACTAAATGTACTGGGAGAGAGGGGCCGTTTAGCCCACATACAGTTTCCCTGAAACAGTTGCTTTGAACAGTGAACAGTACATCAAAAAGCGTTCAAACATCGGAAACGCATGTGTCTATTATTTATTATGCAAAATCGACTTTAAGGTTGAGCTGAATTGTCTGAAATAAATGGAACAAAAAGAAGAATGAAAATATGAAAATCTCTGTGTATAGGAAGATTTCCCCTCCCGAATGCATTCATGTGGGTGAATTATACTGGGGGTTCCTTTGTTTCACTAATGAGATTCATTCTACATGGATATGATGCAGACAACAGCCCACTGGGCATGCTCAGAAGCGCTCAGCCTCTGGGTGTTACCATGACTTGCTTCACATTCAGAAGTACACAGACACCTGTGATTCATGAGAATAATCAGTCTACGTTAAAAAAAAATGGGGATGGGATTCATCCAGAACGGACAGATGTGGGTCAGAACACTTAACCATTCATGATGAAAGAGACACAGGGACACGGCTGGAAGAGTTTGGGAGGTGGCCCACAGGTCTGCTCCCCCAACACCCTCATGACAGGCAGCAGGGCTCATTCCAACACCTTCTCCAAGCGTCTGGGCAAACTCTGTAATATGGGTCAACCTCATACGGGGCAGCCTTGGCAGTGACCCATCCATGTCTTTGAGCACAGCGAGGGGAGCTGCCAGGTTGTTCTGTGCTATGCTAATGGTCAGGCTATGAAGGATAAAAGGCCAACTTTGGGGAGAGTCTTGTAAGCAGGAAGGATGCATGCACTGATGCCACTTAACAGGAATGAGCCAGAGCTGCTCAGGGCTCTGAATGCATTACTGCAGGTTCTTCTGCTCTTCCTCTCTAATTACTTTTAAGGTGATCTTCCTCAGAGGAAGCAGGAAGTAATAGTAACATTGGTTTAACAGAACTCATCTCACATGCTCCAATGTAATGCAACGGATATAGATATGCTAAATGATCAGTGTCATGCCGCACAGGCCTATTTCGGATAGCTTTAGCATAACTGGGTACTTCTCTTTTAGATCCATCTTTCTAGAGCTGTAGCCATGCAGGACATTATATGATTTGCAGAGACAGAGGAAAACTGAAAGGGAAATGTTGACGCTGCAATTCCCGAACCCGACACTGACCTGTCCCTAAACAATAGCCACTCCAGGAGGACTTAGACCGAGTGTCTCCTCATCCTATCAATTGCCCCTCTAAATGTAATTAAAGCGCACAATGTCAACCGCTATGCAATGTGGTCTATGACAAGTGGTGCTACAGAATCCCATTACTGCATACATTTCCCGCTGACCGGTGTACTGATGAATTAAGGCAATGCATCAGCAGCTTACAGCGGGGCTGGTGGTACAGCATAGCAGCACTGATGGATCACTTAACACGCAACACATCCCCTCCACCACACAATGCTAGGATGGGTACAAAGCCTGAAAAACCTGTCAGTGTTCTGTCCTTGTTAGAGTACTCTCCATGTGCATATTTGTTGGTTGTAAAACTACTAAGAGCATTCCAATGCTTCTGAACTCAACGCATAATATCAAACTAAAGCCAGCACCATAGATTTTGAGCTATGTTTTTAGTTATACACAGGAAAAGATGTTAAATTCCTTGCAATATTGGTTGGGGACTTTCCACAGTCACATGCAAGTGCTCATACCCAATGACCTAACCTAACGATATAACGACTACCCAACTCAACAACAGCAACAACACTGCTGCCTTCATGAGCATTTCCCTGGGGTTGTCATGCAGGCACCTTCCTGTATCTGTGTTGTGTTGAATTAGGCCCATGACAACTGTAGACAGCTCAACAGTGGTGTCTGGCATCTCAGCCCCTCATCCCTCCATATTGGATTAAGCTGCATGCCACTACAGTAACAGATACACCTCAAGGTACACCTCAGGAGTTAGTTCAGGTCAATTGATTACTTTTTTCAGCAACCTCAGACAACTCCTTTAAAACTCCTTTGAGTGACCATCCTAAAAAGATCCTAAAACCTGCAAACCTACATGGCTTTTAGTGCTGCGGCTGAATCCCTTATTACTGGGATGTATTCAAACCAAAAGCAGAAATAATGCTATGATAACGACACTTGTTGTACCTGAGGTTGCCCTTTATTATTTGTGGAAAAAAAATCAGATCCATGATTGACATCGATTCACAGCTTTGTGGATGGCCACAAACAAAAAAAATCCCATTCTGTTTGCAACAAAGGCCTTTGCCTTCACAAATTCTGTAGTTGCCCCCACCGAGTCAGTGCACAGCAGGCAGTGGGATGACAGCTAACCATCTCCAGCTACCACTCAGGGAAATCTAGCAAAACAAAAGCCAAGTGCAGCAACTGGATAAATATGTAACATGCTCTATGTATCAGCCATGGGTTTCTTGGAAGTTTGACTTAATAACTATCAACTTACCAAGAATTTAAAAGATTATTACACATACAGTGACAAGGATTTTTTTTATTGATTTTATCGCTATTTCCAGAGGGTGATATGTGTGGGCCACAGTGGGCCGCCATGGCAAATATGATACTGCGTGTTTCTGTAGTATGGTGAGGTTGGAGAGTGTGGTGCCTCTCCTGGACTGGGTTGTGTGTGTATTGGATTCATTGACTAAAGGCAAGTGGGTAAAGAATAACATCTATTTACTAGCCTGTTGTTAAAATGTGTGCTGTACCATATTTTTAGGACTATTAGGACTATTAGGAAACATATTAACACACACTTGCAGCTGCCAATTGATGGTTCCCTAAGCTAGATAGCTAGGATAGCAAAACAATTATGATAGGTAGAACCCTCTACCTGTTTCACATGCCTATTGTAGGTTTGCACTCTGTAACAGAGAGACCTATTAACGTTTTGTCTGGCAGAGTTACGGTGCGCGGAACTAACTACAGGGCGGGAAAAATGTATAATCAATGTATAAACTGTGGTTAATAGTCAGGAAATGAAAGTATTCTTGGCCTGCCTATTTACACTGGTTGTAGTTGCCATGGGAGATTTCTCTCAAGTGTGGTCTGGAATTTCTAGTTCCAGTAATGTAAACCTTCAACAGGAGATAAAAGCTGGTTCCACCCTACACATTTTCATATTTCAAGCTCTTTCACGAAAATGCTGCTAATGTTTGTGCGCATTTTCATCAACTGTGTTTTGTGGATTTAATATGTATTAATATGTACCGTACACTTACATTACTAGAGCAACTTTAATGGAAATAGGTGATATTCACATATCAACCAATTAACCGGCATCATTCAACAGTATGCTAATCATCTCTCGCCACAAAAGAACAAAACACATTCGGACTGGCTTGGTTACTGAGTAAGGGAGACGAAAGCACCAAATGTCCTGTTGTGGGAGGCCCAGATAGTGTTGACATAATGGCTCGATCATGCTACGCACAGACATCCTGACATGTCTTGAGCCGTAGGAGGAGCCCCAGTCTGAAGGGTGAGGCAGGAGCACAAACAGCACTGGGCCTCTGAGACTTGCCACAGTGGGGGGTTCAGCCATCAGTGGAAATCACAGAGTCTGGCATGAGTAGGCAGTGGGTAGCATGAAAGCTGCTCTGTGCCCAGTGTTCTGGTGCCAAGGCCTGGGCTCAGTCCCTCTCACTCCTCCCCTCTCTACCCTTCCTCCAATCCTAACAGCTGCCTCTGATTAACTGAACACTGAGCCATGGTCATGTAAAGTAAGCTGATCTGTTCCTTAACATATCTGCCATTGCCATTACATCGTGCTCATGTAACTGTTTTTATCTGAGGAGCCATATGTTAATTCTTCCCCCTCCTGGACTCACATACATCTTGCCATAGACCGAGATGGAAACAGCAGTTCACAAACCTGCATTCAAGAGCATGTGCCTGGTTTCCCTGGATTTCTAGGTAGTCCTCTGCATGAATAGCCAGAAAAAGAGCTAGGTGCAACTCAGAATTGGAATTGCAAATTTCTTGTCATCAACAGTAAGGGTTAGCAGAGTGCTTTTGTCTGGGCTAAATTGCACCTATTGTACTGTACATCACAAAACAAAATGAGATGGCTTGTTCAAACACATTATAGAAGAGGCAATTATTTCACTGCACTCAAAGAGAAATAATATGAAGAATGAATTTGCACAAATAACATGATAAAGAGAAACAAAAAGAACGAGAGGCAGAACTGAGAGTGTGCCCTCAATGTGAACCTGGTCCAGAGACACTTGTGCTCTTTATCGTGAGCAAATCTAAATAAATAGCTTATTTTTAGGCACACGGAGGCCGTGGAGATCTGCCAACCTATTAAATCTGCATGGGCAAATTACCACCTGGGCTTCTCACTTGGGCCTCTAGGATCAGGGGCAATGGAGAGTGTCTCTCTCTTATTAATGAGGGGAATGAGACTAATTGAGCGTTGCGCGCAGCTGTGATCTGGGGGCGTAAGTGACCCCCTCAGAGGACTGTTCCTGGGTAGGGAGTCATAACTCCCAGGCCCTGTGAAGTGCTGAGTCAATCAGGCAGGCGCTGTGACCTCACCGGGGGGCAACACACAGCTGCCAGCTCTCTACAAGAGACCTTCAGCATCACCCCCTGCTGAACGTCTCGGTGCAACTGCGCCTTTCGCCACATCACAGCCACACACACGCACGCACACACACACGCACACAGACACACACGCAGACACACACGCGACACACACAGCTATTTACCACAGGCAATGACACACGACACATGCATGGATAGCTTTGTCGCATCGTTATTATCACCCTACCACCCTAACACCGTAGCCTTATCTAGCTATCACCATTGCAGACACACACACACACACACACATACAGTACAAGCTCACACACACACACACACACACACACACACACACACACACACACACACACACACACACACACACACACACACACAACCACACAGACACACACACACACACACACACACACCTCCCAGAAATCATATTGCAACATAATTCAAATCAGCCAAACAATTTATTTCTAGGCACTTTTTACAAATGATACTAGTGACAGTGCCAAGGCGAAAGAGAGAGGAAGAAACCTTGAGAAGAATTTATCTGTGGGAAGGCCCAGGAGAATAAAGTTCAGCTGAATGAGCAGTGGGAGGGAAGAGAGAGAAAGCGGATATTAGAACAGATGTTGCTGGAGAGAGAAGGGCTGTAAACATCTTCCGTGCACACATGGGCAGACTGATAGTTGATTATTTCCAGCAGAGAGGCTCCAGGATGACCAGCGAGGCTGCAGCGGGTTGGCCAGCTGATGCCCCAGAGTTTGGGGGAGAGGAGATGGTGATCAGTACACTGCATTGGTATACAGGGAGAGTTGCATAAGGGGTCTGTCTGGAGGTCATCAAGAAAATCTTAACATTACAGTAAGTAAACCACAACAGGGAAGGGCTAG
Organism: Sprattus sprattus; assembly: GCF_963457725.1. Lineage (NCBI taxonomy): Eukaryota > Metazoa > Chordata > Actinopteri > Clupeiformes > Clupeidae > Sprattus > Sprattus sprattus. The sequence continues at coordinate 26,357,698 of NC_137912.1, forward strand.
CCTTTCCAGCGGATGGGTGCAAATGACAAGAATTTGTGGAACACGCAACTTTCTGTCCCCGATAGTCTAAAGCTACCAAGGAACATGTTTGTATACTGGGTTAGGCTATTTCTAGAGGGCAGTAGAGCATAGAAGTCATAATTCAGACTAGACTATTCGGAGGCTTTGATATTTTTATCTCAATATTCCTGGGCATTCTATAAAGATTGTTTTCTTAGTCTTTGTCAGTCTGGTAATTGTTTATCTTTTTGTCTCCCTCTACAGAAATGCAACAAAGGAAAAATGAATTGAATGGACTACCGTGTATTATCTCTTGACTCAGGAATTACATCAGTTTGCAGGCAGTTTGCCTTAGGAATTACATCAGTTTGCAGGCAACAACACAAACTAGATCTCTCTTGTTTAAACTAGTGGGAGAAATCTAAACTGAGGGACGAGGATGACATCTCTATGGGTAAAGAGTTTCCTTCTCTGTGTAATGATCCCAGGAGAGCTGACTATCATCCAAGCAAACACTCAAATGAGATACAGCATGGCACTTCCACCGATCACATTTGATACAATTCACAGTTTGTAAACTCATGTTTTGAATAACGCTATTTCTGGAAATTCCCTTTTCATTTAAAAACTGATTTCTGATATCTCCAGCTCCAGTCTAAAGAGAGCACAGGTGATTGGTTCTAGCAGCCTAAAGCCCAGTGATGGGTGTGGGCCTGTGACAAGGCATCTTGGGATTATTCTCCCTACGGAAAAGATGATCAATGATCAACTTACATGCAGACCAGCTTCCTTACAAGGATGTTTTGAGTAAGAATGGCCCTATACACCTAGTGTAAAACGTATAGCGTCAATAAGTCAGTACAGCAGCATGTTCATCTCAGCCCAACATCAAACTCCATGTAGTGCCACAAGTTGACACTCTTGTGATGTTGCTGGTGAATGTTCCAGTTTGGCTGTCACTAGTTGGCATATTTGGCACAACTCCTGTGTTTCTCATATGGAATTGTTTTCTCTCCTTTCTACAAAGCTGCAGGAGAGAGTCTCTTGACATCGTTTCATCCTTCCCTTTTGTGAAAGGATGCATGCAATTCATATTAACCTAGTTCACTTGCCAAGCTAGTCCAATAGTATTGCTCAAGAGAGGCTCTATAAGCAGTGGGGGCATGCTATTGGCTTTGAGCTCAGTAAGCACACTGAACATCTTTGAAAGCTATTGTCCTTGATGTTATCAAAGGAAATGGTTATAAAATAAACAATAATAAAACTGTGCAATTCCATTTCCCCCTTACCATTAGCCTACAACACCATCTCGGACACCATCCCCTTATTTACATGGATTCACAAAAGCAAAGTTATTTTTTTTGTCCTAACTCTCTAGAGCGCCGACGCCAGTATTTTCTATTTTCTACGGTCATCGTGAAACTCCAGCTCTATGCAGGTGATATGGCAAAGTAACTGCAAAAGCTGAGAGGAGACTGAAAACAATCGCTGATAAAAACGGACGAATCAAAGTAAAATCAATGCCTGAATCATGATGAATGTGATTAAAATGTTCAAAGTGGCGGTGCAATTAGGGCAATAAAGCCTGAAGCTGGCCTATTTCTATAAAGAGTTCCTCTTGGCGCAGCCTGCATAATAACATTCTCTGAAATGTTAATCCAGATTTGTTTATATAAGCCTCCCACCATTCAATATACTGATAACCAAGATACAATGAGTTGACTTTTTCAATTTTAATAATGCTGCTGAAAATATCTCTCCTCTCCTCTCACCCCCATAAGCATAATGCCATGTGAAGTATTTCAACGCTTTGTCAGATCATATAGATTCCATAATGTATAGCCACAACCACAACATGTGCCGTCTTTAAAAGATAGTACTAACATTTGATCCCTTATATCGATCTTCTCAAGAAGTGTTCTTCAGTTTGTGTCTATTTTTATGACATGAAGCCTTCCAATGAACCCAAGGAGCCAGTCCAAGCTCCAGTCCACAGTGAACTGGCCGCAGTATTTTTATCCTGGCTTCTCAGCGACCCAGAGGCATATTTACAGCCCTCTGTGCTACCCTTCACGTGGAACCCCACTGCTCTCTGTGCGGCCCTTCACGTGGGACCCCATGACTCTCTGTGCTGCCCTTCACGTGGGACCCCAGTGGCTGGCTGATGGTGAAAACGGAGCGCATGTGGCACCCCCGCACACCTTGCTGTCCTTCCCTATTGATCTGCTCAGGCCATGTGCTGGAGACCCTGACCGCCTGCTCACACATGTGACACACACTAAATACAGCTCTGGCTGATCAAAACACATCTCTGAGCTAGGATTCAAGTCCCCTCTGACACATGCTATTGATTTGTATACCCCCCACCCACACACACCCACACACACACACATACACACCTTTGCATCTGTTTTACAAAGGGAAATAAAGAATACAAAATGTGACTGAGATGCAACAAAGAGAAATGATAGAAGGCTTTGACTGAAGTCACAATGAGTTACTGGTTGTATTTGAAGATGTCAGTGGCCCGGTTGTACATTTCCAATGTGGGCATACCACAGTACTGTTCCCTCGGTCACTGAGATCAAACTAAACCCTGTTGCATTTGTCTTGGCCCACAAAAGACCCCCCTGGCTTTTTTTTCTCTGTACCATTGTATTCATCTCTCTGACTCCATTGTAGTGTGTACTTCAGCAAATGCTGTTGGTAACATTACAGCCTGTGTGTGTCAGACTCTCCACAGTGATTCCCCCACTGCTGATGGGAGCAGATAGGCCTTTCATTATTTCTGGCATCGTCCTGACAACAGAGCAGCACAGAGGCACTGCTGACCTTGCCAATGGGAGTCCTGCATTAAACACTAATTAGGATGACTTTGGGAGAGCCACACTCCAGGAGTCAGGGAGAGCAGACACAGAGACCATTGCAACAAAGAAAACGAGAGAGAGAGGGAAAGAAAGAGAGAAGAGGAAGAAGAGAAAAGCCTTGCACTTAATACCATCTCAAGCAAGGACAAGAGACTCTAAAAATAGGTCTGGGCAAAAGACCAGTATTTAAGGATACCTCTGTTTAATAATGTTTCTGTAGTTTACAGGTAATCGCACACAAAAGGGAGTGGGGCTCAGTACTAGATGGAACAGAACTAGAGAGAAATAGAGAAAAACTTACAAGAATGGATAACTAAAGAGTTTAATGAAGAAAGACAGATGCAGGTCAAGTGGAAAGGCTGTGCTTGTCATCTCTGTGTCTGTGGAGGATTTGGATTTGCATGACATCACCATGTTGTTTGCATGTGCTGTCGTCTCCCATGACCCCTCAGCAGGTTCTACGCTCAAGCTTCACGAACGAGTGACTCATTCCGCTCATGATCCATCAAAAAGCACTTAGAGCTCACACGTAACAAGCACACACGTAACCAGAAACACAAACACACCAAGCACACACACGTAACCAGCACACATGTAAAAACACACACACGTAACCAGCACACAGACGTAACAAGCACACAAACACAACAAGCACACACACGTAACCAGCACACAAACACAACAAGCACACACACGTAACCAGCACACAAACACAACAAGCACACACACGTAACCAGCACACAAACACAACAAGCACACACACGTAACCAGCACACAAACACAACAAGCACACACACGTAACCAGCACACAAACACACACACGTTACAAGCTGGGGGAAAAAACACAACAAGCACACACACACGTCACAAGCACACAAACATAACAAGCACAGACGCTGATGGGCTCAGCGCTACTAATGAACTTAGATGACAGCTCATACAGAGAGAGAGGACTGAGCGTGAATGATTGTACCTTTAGCATCTTGTTTTGGTACACATCTTCTACGCCTGTAAAAGTGTCTCCCTGGATAGACAGATGTTGCAGAAGAGAGGCTGGGTGAGTGAAGTGCAGCGTAGCCTCCGATGAGCTCGCCGCAGCTGTTCTCCCTGCAGCCTTCACCTCTGGTTCCTATGCCGCCATCACGCAGCTCATTTGTGAATAATATTCTTCATTAGGCACACAGAGCTTTAGTCTAAGGATCTCCAGCATGGAGGGACACACACACACACACACACACACACACACACACACACACACACACACACACACACACACACACACACACACACACACACACACACACACACACACACACACACACACACACAAACACACACACACACACACACACACACAAACACAAACACAAAAACAAACAATCAGAGACAACGACTTGCATTTGGCATGTATTTACAGTCTGTTAGCTGGTATACTGCAGAGCTGGAGTTTTGTCCCTTTGCAGAGGGCTTGCCAGAATTGCTGTACGTTTAGAGATGGCCTGATACTTTCCACTTGTTGCCTTTTTATTCACTGTAAGCTGTAGCATAATGAGCTTCCTGGAAAATGATGATAATGAACCAATGCTCAAAAGGGCTTCGCTGGCTTGGTTCCTGGTAGTGCGTGATATGTTTACCACTACGACCTCAAATGAATCACACTTTCTTAGGGATTGCAACATTTCCACAATGGTGATTTAGTTTATTCCACTGGAAACATTTTGCCCATTAAATTTTCATGTCCACACAAACATTTATGATTATACATCATTTTAAATGTCAGGTCTCAGTGTGTTCAGCTGTGAGGTTAAATGAGTGAAGTTCTATCCCTCCCAAACGTCTCAGTGTTTTGATATGTGACTGACTTCCTGCAGCCCTGGTGGAAAGTAAACACTCTTTTCTCTGCCTTGAATCCTTACTTATGCATATTCCTCCCATTTGTCCCCATTTTCTATGGCAGATCTAATACTGACCTATGAGACAAAAACATGTGTTGGCTTTTAACCAAACCAAGTATAAGGGAACAAAATATTGTTATTATAGATGCTGCTTAGGACTACTTCCACCCCATTTGGACAACAGCTGGTTCTTTATTTCCAGACATACCATAAGCCAAAGAAACTCTTCTCTGTGGTGAAGGATTGGAACATCACTGGTGGAGGTCAGAGGTCATGTGATGAGGAAATGAAGGGGTCATCCACAGCCACACTTACAGTGACCACAGACGGGAGCAGGTCGATAGCATGGACGACAGGGAGGTCAGCGGGGCCCCTTCTGATGACAGACGTCAGGGCCGCGTAGGCCTGTGGGGGCTGGGCGAGGGGAGACAGGCCGGGTGAGCGAAGGTCAGGTTCATTTGTAAGCTGTCAAACAGAAGCACTCGGACAAAGATCAAGAGCTGCTACAGGGTTATGCCGATACCTCCTGGGCAAGGGAGTGTGTTTGATGTGCACAGAGTGAGAACAAAGAGCAAGTTAATCAATGTGGGCACGGTGGGATATCTGCTCTTTGAAAAGAGGTTGAAAAACTGTTAGTTAAATGATTGTTTGGAGACAGCGTTTATACTCTATTAAAAATGTAAATTCATCTCATGCTCATATTGTTCCAAGAAAGTCAACCACAAACCTGTGACTCTGGATGTTGCCAAACAGAAACTCAGTTTTATAAAAACCAGAAGGGCACTCGAAATACGCAGCCCACTGCCAAGGCCAAATGCCCTATCTCACAATGTTAACAAAAGTGAAAATGAATTTGTGGATCTGCAATGTGTTGTGGATCTGCTCCAGCAGTCCTTTGGACTAATATGCACTTCAAAACAGAATGAATGCAAGAAATAAATAAAATAGCTTTCAGAGCTGGGAGTCTGTTTTGCCCAAATTCTCCTGAAAATGTATTTGAGCCATTTTGTTTCCATACACCGTGTGCCAGACCAGAGAGAAGATTGGTCTCTTCATTTACAGCCTTCTAATTCCTTTTTGTCTACACCATTTGGGTCTGGCACTGTGACACAAACCAGCTCCTCACGCCAGAGCTGCAAGAGTCATTTTCAGCAGGAATATTTTCATTCAGCTAAACATGATTGATGAGGAGTGTATTCTCCTAACCACTCACAACAATAACCCTTCTTTCTATTTCTCTCACTTTCCCATTTTTTTTCACTCTTCTCTATCTCATTTGCCCCCTGCTGTTGTTGCTTTCCAAGATGTCTAACTGATCTGTCAGATTGTGAGAATGTTCAATTTTAACTTTTAAGTAACTGCATCCTGAATACCTGGGTAGTGGATACAGTACCTACCACTGATTTTTAGGAGTCATCTGGTTAAGACCTTAACCCTTATTTTGTGATTTGGTCAAAAATGATTGTTTTGGAACTTCAGGCTTTAATAAAAAAAATCTCATTGTAAACTCACTCAAGTTTGTAAGATATGATGGGGCCTTTACAGTAAAATGAATGTCCAAGACTGTAATACTTCAACATTTAGCTCTGAAAGCTATTTTATTTATCTCAAGGTTTCTTCCTGCCTAACAGGGAGTTTTTTCTTGCCCCTGTTGCCGTTGTGCATGCACTAAGGGGGTTCAGGCTCTGGGCTCTGTTAAGCGCCGAGAGGCAATTGTATTGTTCTGGCGCTATACAAATAAAATTGAATTGAATTGAATTGAACATTTATGAATGAAAATGAATGGGGAAGTTGTCAGATGTGACATCTAATGCAGTGTAATATATATATATAAAAGTGTGCCTTTTGATGGATTCCCAACACTCCAGCACCTATTCATATATATATTTCTTTATATAAAATATTCAAAATTACTTTTGACAAAGATGCACATCTATTCATATGAACATCCAACTCGCTGCATTAAATGTCACATCCGACAACTTCCCCATTTATATATATATATATATCTCATTACGAATATTTTATACATCATAAATGTATATATATTGAATACATATATACACTATTATATATTGTGAATAGCACAGAGTGGTACAATCATTAAAAAGAAAACTTATTGAAAAAATGAATGAAAAAAAAGCTTAAAAGCTGGAAATTATAACTGTTAAAGACACAATTGTTTGCATCTTTGGAATGGTTTAAATCCAAATAAATCCAAATCAAATGCTTAGAAAAAGCATTTATGTCAATTCTGACCGGAATCACAACAAGTCTAACTCTGCTACTCACCCAATGTGAGGGTAAATGACTATGAGGGGGTGTTTTAACACATTAACATTGCATATTTGTTTTGCACCCAAATGAAAAGACCATACTGTTCAATTAATGCTGTTCTGGTTATTCAATCAGGATGCTTAATCAGTGTGCCTTTTGATGGATTTCCAACACTCCAGCACCTATTCATCAAGCTTCAGATGCAGTATTTACCACACACGTCTCAGAAGATGGATTAGTATCTTGTACTTTTCCATTGCATATATTAAAATAGGACGTGACATATGGGTAAAACAGTACGTGGCATTCAACAAAATTAATTTCTGAAGGATAAAAAAAGTTGACATTTGCCACTCTTCTTAGATGCAATGAGCTAGAAATACTGAACTTTTATAGTAATTTGGTTATGAGCACGCTTACATTGCACTCTGGTCGTGTTTTATTTTAGCCTTAATTATATTCAAATTCAGGGGTAGACCTACTGGGGTAGACCTACTGTAGACCTACTGTTTCCACGACAACTGACTTTTTATTTCTGTCAGTCAAACTCACCTCTTGCTACAGGGCTACACATCCACCCAGGCATAGGCCACATCATTAATCCAACACTCCTTAATGATTTAATAGTGCTTTTAATTAGGACATGCTTTTTGGTCAAATACTTCATGGGAAGTCTGAATTCTGCAAGAACAGACGGTCACTCGAGGGGAACAACATTGAGAATTCAACCAATGGCTTAGTGTATCAATAAAACATGCATCACATTGGTTGTGATCTGAAGTAGAATGGGAATCAAAAAGAGGTCATGAGACAAATGTAGAGTTCTTTTTACTGAGCACCAGCAAATATTCCAACTCGCAGCAAAACATTTGTCCTGCTCTTATCTAAGATAAGGATAGGCCACCCTAAATGACATCTAAACCTATGTTTTCATACTGAACACAAAAAGCCTTGTCTCTGCATCGGGACACCTCTACCTCAAAAGATGTATTTCTCCCAGGGCCACATGCCTTTTGATGTCCACCACTGGGCAGGTGTGTTTTCTCATCCAACTGTATCAGTCTGGATGAGAAGGGCAGCACAGCACAATTCAACCTCTCTCAAAAGCTGCAGAGGTTTAAAAAAAAATGTGGCTTTGAAATATGAAAACGTGTGCGTTTAGAGCCAAGCTCTGACCTTAGCTGCGACTGGGGAGCACACAAAAACAAACCTGCCCTGTGGGATCAGAGCTCAGTGAGAGAAACCGTTAGTAAATGAATCTCCTCTGATCCATGGCACTTAGCTTGGGTTTCAGCTGATGGTCGAGGCCCACTGCTAACAGCCTTTGCCATCCAGGCAGACCCCTGGCACGAGTCAGGAACACAATTCTCCTGCCACAACTTGGCCAACCAAAAACAGGACAGCTGGTCACGGCCCAAGGACACACTCTAAAAAGAAAACAAGGCTTTCTTAGCTGATGTAACTCTCCTCTCTTTTGAGCAAGATCAGCCAAAGACTTTGTCAAAGTCATGGGCTTTGGATGCTTATGAAAATGGGACGATAACAACAATATCCAGTTTCTCTATTACCTTTCTCCAGTATTTCAACTCAGTGTTAAAGTTCTTAGGTGTATATTTGTTTTTTTACATACCTACATACCAAAAGAATTGGTATTCAGGCGATTTGGGGGTAGTATGGGCCTGCTGTAGCCAGCATGTTTCTCACATAGCCAAAGCTTCATTCTTATGAAAATGGAGTGGGTGGGATGTGGACAGGCACAGTAAGCCAGATTGGGGGGCGTGTAGATGATGCTGGAGCTCTTTTGATCATTGAGGGGAGAAATAGGATGTGACAGTTTGTAGCATGTGTGTGTGTGTGTGTGTGTGTGTGTGTGTGTGTGTGTGTGTGTGTGTGTGTGTGTGTGTGTGTGTGTGTGAGTGAGTGTGTGTGTGTGTGTGTGTGTGTGTGTGTGTGTGTGTGTGTGTGTGTGTGTGTGTGTGTGTGTGTGTGTGTGTGTGTGTGTGTGTGTGTGTGTGTGTGTGTGTGTGTGTGTGGAGGGCTGGACTGGAATATCATCCCCTTGAAGACAGGCTTGCCCCGTTGAGCAGAAGGGCAGTGTGGTGCACAGGTGTGACACTGATCCAGTGAGAGGGTTTGATCGTAAGACAGCGAGGAGAATGTTTGAACTGGTGATGAAAGCTGAGGCGCTGTCCAAGGTGCTGAGGCGCTGTCCAAGGTGCTGGGTCAGTCACTGACACAACTGCCAATGTCCCATTGACTGTACATGCCATTACAACACACCTATCATTAAACCATGAAATATATCAATAAATAACAAACACTATTCATTAGTATTCATTATGTGTTGAATGGGATGGCGGGACCCTTCCATATTGACAGCTTATGATTGATTTTTTCAGATCATTTTTAAATGCAATTGACTACATACAGGAGATTTTGTCCATGGATTATTTATCAGCCCATTTCATTATTCATAAAGGTTAATGAGTAAAATTGTACACTTAACGCTTACTCTGGAGAGAACAGTAGCAGGAAAGCACCAGGCTTATGATTATGTATCCATCTGGAATTCTCTTGAATGATGGAACAGTTTGACAAAGCTTCCATCATGCCCATGAACAATATCGTTTCTTTTTTCATCCAATGTTGTCAAAATGGAATGGACACACTTTGCCACTTTGCTGGGGCTGCTGACTGGAACAATGACATGTGCAGTAAGTGGTTGCGGGCGACGCTTGGGGATCTCCCTGCTGGTCTGCTGGATGGTCTACAGAAGAGAGTCCACGCACTCTACCGGCAGCAGGGTGCTCTGGCTGGCCTAATCACCTCTCCACCCCACCCTGGGTGCCTGGCCAGAAGCCCAACAGCTTCTACTTAAAGCCAAGGCATGTCCTCACAGTGCTTATAGGCATGTGAGATAATCAAAGCTGACGCAAACCCCATCACAAGTGTATTTCAACACAGCTGAGGTTTAAAGTCCTCTTATTACACCAAATTGTGTATTGACTTTTCAGCATGTGTGCTGATGTGCAATAACTCCATATTCACTGAAAGGATTTATATGGGGACACATTTTTAAAATGATTCCGTGCTGACCTCAATAGAGATGAGCTCTTGTCCTTGCTGCGGAACAGAGGACTCTAGACTCCCTTCTTTAATAATAGTGGAAAACCGTTAAAGGCCATATTTCAGATTGCCTTCCGCATAGAAAACTGAAAACAGCTTTGATTAGAAACTTTAATGGGATGTAAATTTGGTTTGAACAGGATTAAGATGAAGGAGACCACAAACACGACTGGGAAGTGCATTACATTAACATGTACAGGGGATATATGATTGTCTGAATGCACGTGGTTACTCCACCCCTCCAACCCCACCCTCCCGCCACACACACACAGGTATGTCTCAACCACCATCATTCAACTTATAGTCTATTTAATGACATTCAGGCTCTAGCACATCTCTTGACACCCACCAAAAGCAGAAGAGGGGAACAGAGGAGCGATAGAGAGGAGCTGAGAGGAGGGATGAGAGAGATGGAGATGGATGGCATTACAACTCCTTCGCAGGGTGACGACTGGGTGGAGAGCCGATTTCTGCAGCCAGTCATCAGTGACTGATACATCCCACAGCACAGCATTGCCTGCTTGCCTGGCCGCTGTTATCGGCTTAGAGAAATTGAAATGACAATCCCTGAGTTTGGTGTATTAGACCAGCTGTCATGATGTAGTCAATTGGCCTCTCTGAGTCGAATGATAAGACACGCAACCAAGGCACTCCTGTCTGTACTGTATGTTCAACTGATATGCTCAAACATCTCCTCTCTCTCTTTTTTTTCTCTCTCTCTCTATCACACACACACACACACACACACACACAAAATCACATTGCTAAATATATACTCACATTTTCTACTCAGAGTCTTTTCCAGTCTTTTCAACATTAACAAAGTTTATAGCAAGCACAGTTTTCTGGACAATGTCTATCTGTTATTGAATACTTCAGAAGATAAAATACTTTTAAGGCATTGTAAATAAAAAGCACTAAAACACAAATTGACTACAAATAACAAAAAAGACATTCTTTCTAACATCCATCTTATTTCTACAGTACCATAGCTGAGTTTTAGTAGATGTTCCTCCATAAATTAGCATGTTTTATGAAAGGTCTGCATATATCAGATGCCTCTAATACACAAGAGCAAAAGCAAACATGAAGAGGGTAACTCATCCTAAGAGATGCACTGGAATTGAAAAGCTTTGTGAGACAGAAATGATGTGTATATATTGATGAGCACTTCTTTAGTTAGAAAAGTGAACATACCATGCAGTGTGTTGGGATGCGATGATAAACAGACTCTATGTAGCAGTGGCAGATGACTTTCTTTTTGTTTTTTGATTTCCAACCTCAGTCATTCTCCTCCAGTGCTGGGCACACCAGGGGTGTCTATGAAGCAGCCATTTATGTGTATTCAACACACCAGGGTATTTACCTTAGCCTACAACCTAGAAGAGAGATGTCCCAAAAACGTATTTAGATTTAGTTAGTGTGATTGCACAGTATTGCAAGGAAATCACACTATTCCTCTTGTTAAGGTTTATCTTCATCTGTATTCTCCCACAAATGCTCGGTATTGGACTTCATGGCTGACTGTTATCTGTATGTTTACAAATAACAGGAGGCACCAGCTTCCCTGTGGATTAATTAAAGCCGATTTCTTTTTTTGTGTTGATTCAAGATGACAAGGTAACTCAAAAAGCGATTTGGTTCACTTGTTAGATCGCTAGCAAGCAACTTTTAGTTATCTAGCTAGCAAGCTGTCACTTTAGGTACCTCATTGATAATTGTTTGTGTAGATCTCTTCTCACAGTTTCCTTGTATTCTCATAAATCTGCGGTCATCAGCCATCTATCTTCAAACCACATGTATTTTGTTGAGCAGAATATTAAAAAACATACCAACAGATTGCTCACACACATGCAAAAAATAACCATATGTCCACCACAATCCCTCCAAAGAACATTCTGACTGAAGTTGAGTGACTATGGTAATGGCATGTAATGTGTGCTCTTGTATAGTTTTTTGCTACAAATATTTTGTCAAAATGTCTGATGCCTATGTCAGTTACTGTTAGTGATCCTCTGCTGCTGTTGAGCAATCACTCCTGTGGAAATCCATCTCTAGTTAGTGACGAGAAGGCTTTGGTTATAAATGCATGTCTAGTTAGTGACAAGAAGGCTTTGATTATTAATGCATGTCTAGCTAGTGACAAGAAGGCTTTGGTTATAACTGCATCTCTAGTTAGTGACAAGAAGGCTTTGGTTATAAATGTATCTCTTGTTAGTGGTTTCTTGTGGCTTTGGTTATAACTGCTGGAAACAAACCAATAGCTTCACCTCAACAAAGAATCACTTGGATAACAATAACAGCAATGAAAGAAGGCCCATTTCTAATTGTTCACTCTTTTGTTTCTATCTTGTCTATTTTGTGCTTCTCTGTAACAGATCGATCATTCAGTGCAGCTTGCAAGCACACTTCCTGCATTGATTGAGACCGAATCAAGCAAAGGGGTGAGAAGAAACATGATTTGCATTCTTTTTATAAATACTATGCCCTCATATCACCAGCTGAGCCAGTATTTCTCTCTTAATTTATTATCATCTGTGAACACTTGTCTTTGTTCTCTCCATCTCATAATTATCTCCTTGTTTGTTTAGTCTCTCAGTAAAGAAAACTTAACATTGCATGAGGTTGAGAGAGCTGTGTTAGCTGCAATGTTAACCAGCTAAAAGTGAATGTAACTGTGCAGGGAACCAATACTTATAATTAGATAACTGGATACAGTGGAAGAAGGGGGAAAGTATTATACAGAATTAAGTATTATATCATAGATTTACTGTGGAAGCCATTTTGAGGGGGAGATTCCATGAAAAATGTCAATTGTCCCACTGGCACAGGTCTGGTTGAGTGATTGAAGGCTTTGATTTCAAATGCATGGCCCACCACCATTGAGGCTATGTCACAGCCTGACAATAGCCTGTTTGTGCTGAAGACATAACATCTGTGCTCCTCATAAAAAACACATTTGTATTCAGGAACATACCAAGTACACAGCAACCTATGGTCTATAGGTTTTACTAAAAATGTAAATGTTTCCCTAGTTGTTTCCTGCTGACGTTGGATTGTCAGTTTGTTTTTTTATAGGTTATTTGGTGCTTAGGTGACAGCTTCTGTCCTGGCCATGAAATCAAGTGAGAGTTTATCTGCTTCAATAGGCCTTGCCTCAGACCTTGAGGACACATGTGTGTGTTTCGTGATCCATTATTGGTGGCAGATGGAAAGAGACCTTACGTAAGGTTGACCGTCCCCTCAGATGCTCCACGTGGCTCCGTGGCGCTCGCTGTAAAGGCTCTCCTTGAAGGGAGCCCTGACCTTCGTTTTCAAGTCGCAACTCATTTTTCCCCCTCCCTGAGAGCTGTGGCAGTGATGGCGCACCCTGATGGATTCAGCTCAAGTCATGTAGAAAAACATATCCATTCTGCTCACTCCCCACATGAAAAAAAGGAGAGAGGAACGGGGCTTCAAAAACAAGAAGGGGACCAATTGGGCCATTGGGAAGGTAGTGGATGACAGCCAATTACAGATGACAGGATCAGATTGTGTGTGGCCCCTTTGCTGTTCGGAGACTCAAGTCCCCAGACATTGTACCACAGAAGAGCTGTGGGCCCACTTCTCTCTCTCTCTCTCTCTCTCTCTCTGTATGTATGTATGTGCGTGTGTGTGTGTGTGTGTGTGTGTGTGTGTGTGTGTGTGTGTGTGTGTGTGTGTGTGTGTGTGTGTGTGTGTGTGTGTGTGTGTGTGTGTGTGTGTGTGTGTGTGTGTGTGTGTGTGTGTGTGTGTGTGTGTGTGTGTGTGTGTGTGTGTGTGTGTGTGTGTGTGTGTGTGTGTGTGTGTTTGTGTATGTGTGTTTCCCTGTCTCTCTTCTTCTCTTTTCCCTGAGAAGTTTTCATGAAACGCTTGGCAGACAGACTGAGGGCCTAATCCTGCTGTTGACAAGACCGTGGGGAATTGGTCTGTGTGTGTCGGATTCATCCTCCATAGCTGAGGCTCTGTGATCCTCACAGCAAACGCTGCTCTTTTTACGAGGACACTTTTTGCCTCCGTGCCAACCACAGTCCCATTGTACTTTTCACAGTCTTGAGGAAGGCAGATGAAGACACACTCCCTTTGTCCACAAAGAGCCATGACCAAAGCCATACTCTAGAAAGAATATAATTATAAGAAGACAGCTATATAAACAGCCAGCATGTGGCTCAAATCAGTTATGCAAACCAAGAGCTGTTTCCCTAGGGAGCCAAACTGTGTTTTAAACCCCAGTGTGTATAATGTGGAGTCTGACTGCCGCGTCATTGAGAGGAACCCATTTATCTCTAAACAACAAATAGTGGGAAAAAGAAACACCTTCAGGCAAACTTGATACCTTCCCGTATCGACCTAAACTATGAATACTAGAAGTCTTTAGTGTGCCAGTACATGTGTCCACATGTGAGAGAAGTGGTCTTAGAAGGGGTAAAGAGGTGACAAGATCTTTCGCCTCATTTCACCTTCAAGAAAATGAGTCAGTGTTCACCATGCTTTGACTGAATCTACCTCATGCAGCTACAAATTATGTGGCAAGCAATGAAAATAGCTCAGTTCAGTAATTGTTTGGTGAATGCAATTTAATTTAATTGATACTGCCTGTTTTCGAAAGGAACACCCTTCTTGGTCTTAATTGGATGCAGCAGCACTACAAAAAAACAACCTTTTTAACCCGGATTAAGACGTTCTAGTTCTCTTTGGCCATTTTCATGACAATCTATTAAAATAGTTCTAATAATAATCGATTTTGCTTCTTGATTTAAACAGGTACAGAGGAACCATCAAATTGTACAATGGAAGCTTCTGATCTTGAGAACAGTTTCTGTGCTTTGAGTCTTTGTGTTTTTGTAATGGCACCATGGTGACGTGTTGTTGATTATGTTTGTCAAACATGGGGATGTCCACTAATGTCACGCTAAAACATACATTCAAATCACAGACAAACTCACAGATGGATTTACCACAATGTGTCACGTAAGGATAATTCAGTTAGGGAGTTCATGTCAAGCGAATGCTCCGTAGGTGATTCTGATATTGACAGGCTGAGGGCACATGTACACTTTCTGACTTCAGTATGCAATGAAGTTTGTTGACATTCTGACTCCATACTGCCTTTTCCCCGAGGCCATTCAATCTTGTTGAGTCCCACCACACACCCTCAGTTCTTCCAGGGTCAGGGTCTCGCATGGCAGTGGGGTCCTCTACGCTGAGGATGTACTTCCAAAGACTCTAACACAGAACCACTGAATGCTGCTGCCTTCCCCAGACACCACATACAATATTGAAGAGACGCTCCACAGCGGGAGTGTCTCTCTGAGTATTTGTAATGAAGGGACCGGCCATTTGAGAATAGTTAATAAGGATATGCCATAGTCAATAATGTAATGTATCTTATACCTAGTTAAAAATGTTACTTTTATTTGGATTTAACTAGCATGTAAACATTCCTGGGTGAAAATGCTTAAGGTTGACCTGAGGAGTGAGGTGAGACAAGGCTCTCACCTCCACTCCCCCCCCCACCCCCCCCACCCCCACCCCCCCAGATCGGGACAAAGAGCTTTGTATCCAGGGCCTATTTGAATAGATGGTAACACGCCTAAACTTAGCATTTAAGAGCAAATCCTAGAATGGATAGGTCAGATATGCTGAGGTGAAACACTGTGAGGGAGTGTGGATCTTCAAGTCTATGTCTCACAATGGTGGCCACCCATTGTTCAAGATTGAACCTGGATCGTGACTGACTAAAATCCAACACTGGCCTCCAGTATGGTATCAAATTAAATACTATTAGTGCATGTTCTGGTCAAATGTACACAGGAAAAAAAGCAAAGTTATTTGTACTCATAAGGATTTACAGCTGTTTAGCAGCAGCCAATATGACACAATATGGTGAAGCCATAAAAAACATATTGACCCCTCCGTTTGCGCTACAGCTCATCATCTGAGAATCCATTAACTTCAGCGAGAGAACCTCTGGCACGTCTCCATAGTAATCAGCGCATTAATCAAAATTCCTCACGTCATCACTCCTACACTCTGCATAAGTATTGATGAAACAATCTAGGATGTTTGCATACCTGCTGAGATGTGCTGGTCTAAGGCTGCCATTACTCTGCCTGATGAAACATGGATTACTTCGCCTTGCAGTCGTTGCTCTGCATTGTCTTCTGACAAAGTTGTAATTTTAGTGGGTTGAAAGAGAGGAGATCTAAAAGCCTGAGGAAAATGCCCCGCACTCCCTCTGCAATGCTGATCAGAGCCCTGTCCTGTCCTGTTCTCTCTTCGGGGAGAACGTGTGGTGTTGTTTACTGTCTCTCACAGCATGTGAACACTGTGAAATTCACACCTTGTGAAGAGTCATCTTTGATGCTTTCTTAAAAATGTGAATCTGAACACTTTTAAACATGTTTTTGAAATCAAGTCGGTATGGGTGCAATCTTCCCTCACACTGAGAAAAAAGCACACTCAAAGAGAAGGAAACCATTTTCTTTCACCTTGAGCAACAACTTTTTAGAAATGCTCTACTGGAAATTGCAGTTTGGGGAACTGGTCTTTATTTTGGCTTCTGTCGAGACTGACCATCATTTATTTGAAGTCTTAGGTGGATAATGCAGGTGAGGTCAATTCCAGTCCACTGGTAATGGAAACGGCTACGCTTGGTGTCCATTTTTTAACAAGATCTGACCCTTTTGCTGCCTAGCACTTTCTCTACAGTGCCCATTCCTCTTTCATCTGCTAACAATGAGTTTCTCTTGCCCCCTCTCCTCTAATTGAAAACACATCACTATCCTCCTCCTTTCTTGATTCTCAAGCAGGAAATGGACTTCTGCCCTTTAATTACTGACATGGAGAGGGATGGCAAAATGTGTCCTTCTAATTGAGGCTACAGAGTCCATTTCACACAAAAAGGCATCCAAATAACCTACACAGCCCTCTCACACACACACACCCGCACAGACACACACACGCACACACACACACACACACACACACACACACACACACACACACACACACACACACACACACACACACACACACACACACACACAGAGACACACACACACACACACACACACTTACACACACACACACATACACACACACACACACACACACACACTCACACACACACTCACACACACACACACACACACACACACACACACACACACACACACACACACACACACGTACGCATTAGCTCACCTACATATATCTCCTGCCCTTGTCTCCAACAAAACTTAAAAAGTTCAACCTGCAATCATTCCTTTTTCTTTGCAGTCCAGGTACCCCACCTTATGCCACTTCACTGGGAGCAGACGGCTTCCTTTCAGGCCAGATCAATACAGTCAAACATTCTAGTCTACGGATGTAAGTGAAGCACAAGCGGTGAGGAAAGAGATTTGCCAATAAAGCCTTTCAAAATATTTGTATGGCTGCCAGAATCCCTTCCTGGCCTCCTTCATCATAACATGGAGGAGCACAGAACACCACGGGGCTCGAGGAGTAACCAAGATGAAGTAACAAGCTAGATTGTTTGAAGAAGTTTATCTCTCCTGTTAACATGCTCTGCAGGCCTCAATCACTTCATTTCTGAAGAATGGGAATGGTGTACATGAATAAAACATTAGTGTTTTGAGACATAATTATTTTCCTAATTGCGGTCTTATAAAGTGTGTCTGGGAAAACAAAGATGGATCTATTCCTGAAGGAGCAGATTTTTATGGAGAAAAACAGAAGGGGTTTGTGTTGAACTGCGGATGTAAATCTGGAATGATAAATTAAGATCTGGTTTAAGCAGCCAGTAAGTAAAGTCGAACATATGCCACCGTTGACTGATGTAGCGTGCAAAGGCGTTGAAGCATTTTGTGTGTTGTGACATGGGTAAGTGAAACTGTCAACAGCGTCTGCTTCAGAACACTATGTGCTAAGGAAATTCTCCTGTACTCTAGGGGGACATTCAACAGCACTGAGCCGGGCAGCCTGCAGTCAAGTCCTCAAGAGAGACCTTACCGGAGGAGCCCCATCAACAGCCCACCTGGGAGTAGGTGTGGACGTGTATGTGTGTATGATAGAGAGAGAGCACCCTGGAGCGTGTGTGAGGGCGACCTGGGGTGTGTTCTCCACGCGGTGTCTCCTCAGGTGGTGAGCCGAGGCTAAGTGGATGCATAAAGTGGGAGGTTTATCAGTCCCGGTGCTCGACAGATGTGTGGGATCCGTGAAGCGTGCATCCTATTTCCTGGACGGGTCTACAGATAGACGTAGCAGCGGGATCCCATAAGGCTCGTCTCACTCTCACTCGCTCCTCACAGGAATAGTGCAGCGCTGCAGTGCCTGGAAAGAGATCAGCCTACAGTGCAGCTTTTTAAAAGAGTGCGTGCAACCTTTAGGTTAAAAGAGTGGGCTGACCTATCCCAGCTCATTCACTTCCACATTCTCTGCACTCCGAAAGCCACAAAAGACCGAGGCACTGAGTCAACAGAGAGGAAAAGGTCACCGCAAACAGGTACTAACAAGATTAAAAATGTAGCACACGCCACTGTGACACTTTTCATCCCCTGAAAAGATGCTGCCTGCGAAGGCTACAGGGGTTTGGATCAGCGACCTGTGCCCCTATAAGCTGAAACATGTGAATTTGGATCTCACTGTATCACCCAGTCAGATGGCTCGCCGTGCCAGGCTGTAATTGGATATCGCCTCCCAACAGTAGACCAGTAAACTGACTTAAGGTGTCAAAACCATGGTAATCA
Organism: Sprattus sprattus; assembly: GCF_963457725.1. Lineage (NCBI taxonomy): Eukaryota > Metazoa > Chordata > Actinopteri > Clupeiformes > Clupeidae > Sprattus > Sprattus sprattus. The sequence goes on from NC_137912.1 coordinate 26,376,631, forward strand.
GCTTAGTGTGTCCCACATGCCTCAAGTAGCGCATTATTCATAATAACAACTTGGATTTAAGTTTTTATTTTCCCCTTACTCCACAAGGTCTCTGTTGCAGAGGTTTTAAAAATTTTGTTTTAACTCTCATGTATTTTTTTCTGTGGGTAAAAGGGTTGTGCTATTTTGGAGTTTGCCACATTTTACCATTTTTGTTCAATAGCACATCTCTGAATTGCCGTGAATTGCCGTAATGTGGGGACACATTAAGTGACCAGACTGGGTGACCAGAGTGAACTGTCTGTTGTTTCAAATTTGAGGCTAGAGAGAGAATGTGAGTTCAGGGCCGTCCACAGAAATTGGGGAATGCATTATTGGACCAAAAACTGTCCCTGTTCCTGTCTCTCTCTAGCTCTTTACCAATGTCTGCAACCGAGATTTTGGAAAATATGGTGCAATCCTCCCCTATCTTGACAACTCACCTCTTCTGTGAGCACACACACAGTACTGCAGGGCATTTTATTATCTTAATGGATGCAGGCTGCAGTGGGCTGGAACCGATTCTGTAAACAAATTGTGATAGGAAACCTGGGGGAGACAGCCACATGTGTCTGAGATTGGGGAGGTGTGTGTTCTTCATTTACTGCAGAAATGGACTTGCAGAATATTGTTTTCTGATATGAACAGCATGTCATCACTGGTGCCCCCTCCACTCACTGATGCAAAACAAAACTAAATTAGCTATTTCATTTCTTAAATCTTTTTCATTTCTATACAAGGGATATGGCCTCATTGCACAGGGAAGGGTTGAGCAGCAAAAGGAGTCTGGTTGACATCAAATATTGTGAGACTTCATTTACAAGGAGTTTTGAATGGTAAGATTACCATAGACTGTACATTCCTGAAGGTTTCATTTGCGGTGAGGAATACTAAAGAGGAACTTCAATGATTTTCTGCTATTACAAGGTGAGAGGTCTTTCTGTTGGGAGAGATTGGAACACATTGCCTTGGATAATAATGGAATTAAGTGAAGGCTTACTGATCACTTTACCATGGGATTGAAGCCACAAGAGTATCATTTACAAGTTAAAGTCATTGTTATTTTGCACACCTACCATGGAAGGCAGCTCAAAGGTATCTGTGAACTCCGTAGCGATGTTCATAATACTGTAATGATGTAATGACAAACCTGGTTATATTTGTAGAACAAGCTTGTCAAATAGACATGAAAGAGATAATGGAATCACACATCTTTCTAACCTCATATGTAAGGTTTTCAGCAATGGATGAACCACACTGATGCCTTGAAGGCATGAACTCAGTTGATGGATAATTCCAGAACATTCCTGATTAGCCTGCGCATGATTTGCCTATGGGCATCATTCATAAGAATACTTTGTGATTGGAAGTTGTTCATAAATAGTGTATTGTTTCGGTTTCTTTTATTCCTCTTCATACATAAGTAATTGTAATACAATCGAACAGTTGTGGTGTTTAATTTTTCATGGCACATAAAATAAGAATGGGCGGATCTCTGAAAACAAAGAGGCTAATGTCAAACCTAGAGAGTACTTTCCCATAAATAAACCTGCCATGAGTTTCTTGGGAAACCTATCTAAATAGATTTATGGTGTGTGTGTGTGTGTGTGTGTGTTTGTGTGTCTCTGTTTGTGTGTGTGCGCGCGCGCGCACGCACGTCTCTCTCGCGCGTCTCTCTCGCGCGTCTCTCTTTCTCTCTCTCTCTCTCTCTCTCTCTCTCTGTGTGTGTGTGTATGTTGATGTGTGTGTGTGTGGGTGTGTTTGTGTGTCTCTGTTGGTGTGTGTGTGCGCGTACGCGCGTCTCTCTCTCTCTTTTTCTCTCTCTCTCGTGCTCTCTCATTCTCTCTCTATGTGTGTGTGTATGTTGATGTGTGTGTGTGTGTGTGGGTGTGTTTGTGTGTCTCTGTTTGTGTGTGTGTCTTTGTGTGTGCTTGTGCTTCTCTCTCTTTCTCTCTCTCTCTCTCTCTCTTTCTCTCTGTGTGTGTGTATGTTGATGTGTGCATATGTGCATGCGTGTGTAATTGAGTTCAATAGATCCAGTAGATCCCATCCGTCAAACACAACAGTGAGTGGGATTGGGGAGGAGGAGAAAGCAGAGAGAGCTAAAACGGCCGATCAGCTGCACCCAGGGGAGCCATTGGACTCATCCCTCTGAGTGTCAAAGCCTAAAGAATGAGACCAGCCCTACACAAAATGTGTACAGTCAGACAGTCCTTCAGCAGTTGTGATTTCCCTGGAGGTCGGAAGTGTGGAGGGGAATTAGAGTAGGGATGGGATGGGATGGATGTGTGTTATGGGAAGGGAGGTGATGGCCTGAAAGTGGGCTATTTCTTCTCCAGGCCTGTGACGCCCACTACTCAGCCTTCAAACCACAAAAATCCCTGTGATTACAACTATAGTCTGCTCAGGGTTATATATGGAGAAGCAGTGGAGAACTGAATGGAGGAACCCAAACTAGTAAAAGAAGAGAAGAGAAGAGAAGACTTCACCTTCGTATCACTTTTCTTTTCCCTCTGCTCTTTGCCTTGGGCTCATTCACTTCAAGAACCTCAGAGAGAAGAAGGCCTTGTGCACGCCACACACCGCTGTAAAGGTTAATACGACGCCGGTGGCTGTTGTGTGCCTGGTGACCGGGTTCTCCTGGCTGGTGTAGAGCCAAATTACAATGGGCCCCACACCACAAAACTAAGCAGTCCCATATCCTCCAGGCTCATGAAAGGGAGCAGATATTAGCTAACATTTCCCTTCCACAATGGCTGCTGACAGCCCGAGGTCAGATATCTTCCTGCTCTCTAAAGGTTAAGGGGAGATGAAGCTGCCAAGCAGATTTGCAATTGAGTCCAATCAGTATGGAGATAAGAGGAGCAGCAGCACTCTCTGCTTAGGTGGACTGGGTCCTGCTGCAGTCTGGGGAGACGAGAGGAGACGAGAGGAGACGAGAGGAGAAGAGAGGAGAGGAGAGGAGAGGAGAAGAGAGGAAAGGGGCCACTTCTAATGCTGTCATAATGCACTCCAGCCCTCAGGCAGGCCTCTTTGTGGGGCCTAATGTAGTCTGTGCTGCTTAAACTTACTTCAAATCCTATTTCTACTATTTTTATAGTTGTTGCCGGGGAGAAGACATATGTAGGATTACTCAACATGGACCCTTATACAATGTGTAAACTGTATACTAGTCCCTCAGCGTATAGTCATGCACATACTGTAAGTACACGTGTTTGTATGGTAGACAGGTTCTGCTTTGAAGATGAGTGATCAGATATGAAATCATCCGATTAACACTTAGGTAATGAAGGAAAGAGGAACCTCTGCCAGGGTCCCAGTTTCCCAGACAGGCCATCTTTAACGAGCGTACCCCACTGTCTGACTAAATCACACCGTTGGGCTCCACAGAAAGGGCACCCAGCAGCAGAGTGACATTTGGGGAGCTTGGCAGCGTCTCCCACTCAGCGTCTCCCACTCAGCCCTGCTCTGGGTTGCCTGTTGTGGGAGTACTTGGCCTGACTGCTCGACTGTCTGGCACTGGGGACTCAGAAGAAGAGTGCCTCACCTTTCTGTGTGTAGGTGGATATGGAAATGTGTGTGTGTGTGTGTGTGTGTGTGTGTGGGGGGGTGTGTTCAGTGGATGTTGTGTGTAAGTCATAATTAATTTCTCTGGCACTCTGTGATTTTAGCTTTCATTAATGCCTTAGGATGCCTTGTATTGCAGAAGTGCTCTGGGGCGGCTATATGCTGTGACATCTAAAACTAGATTATCATGTCTGAGAGGGTTTGGGAGACCATGGCCCCTTGTCCACTGCCTGCGCCTCCCCAATCCTACATTTTAATCACGCTGTAGCTCCAGGCTAGGGTTGGTCATGAGTCCTCATTTTGTCCAACAGATGAGAGACTAATTTCTCTGCGGGATTCCTCATCGCCTCATCCTCGTTATTAAATCCACTCTAATTTCATTTATTCAACTGCATTCCTCAAGATTCTGCCTCCTGCTCTCATTCATCCTGAGCTGAACATTCAGATCTGTGAAATTACAGAGGGAATGGCTCTCCAGATGAGTCAGACGACCTTCAAATTTACCTTTCTGTCAGAGGTGCCTCTCTTGTGAGTGAACCAAGTGATTCATGCTGTTTAAACATATAACTCCTCTATACATGCGTTTAGTCATAAATAATTCAGTTTCAGTAGTTTTTCTGCTGAGAGTCTAGGAACTAGAGATTCAGTACCAAAGGCCAGACTTGGAGGGAAAAAAAAGAAAAACAAAAAGAAAAAAACGTTCATGTGTCCCTGGGAATTACTGTGTTCAGTGTTGTAAGTGATATGAATTTTGTGCGTGTGTGTGCTGATGCGTGTGAACATCACTCACACCAGCCCCAAAGGAACAATACCTCTGTCTACTACCCACCCTGATATTTCCACTGGCTGCTTAGACACCTTTGAAGGATTGAAGCCAGATGCACAGACAATGCAAATACACACAGACACACACACACACTCCACATGCACACACACACACACAACCCATGGCCCACACAGACACAGACACACACACTCCACATGCACACACACACACACACACACACACACACACACACACACACACACACACACACACACACACACACACACGCACGAACACGCACACACACAACCCATGGCCCACACAGACGGACTACACACTGAAGACGTGGTATTACCTTTCACAGCTGGAAAGTGAATTTAATGGGATAATCTATCACATAAAAGTCACAAGTAGTGGTGGGATTTCAGCGGGAAAAGCACTGAGATGGGGTGTTCCCATCCCAAATCCCCAGGACATCTTACCTTTAACTGTCACGAACCCATGCACACAAACACCATCACAGAGGCTATACACATTTCAAAAGAGATAAACCGCCGGCTTAGCGGGCAGGGCTGATTTCAGATTGTGGGTGGGGGGGATGTTTACAAAAGTATGGTGAGATGGCGCCGCTCGGTTGTCCACTCCAGAATTCAGACTGATGCGGGTATTGATAAAGTCTGCTGCAGACAGGGGGTGGTGGCAGCTGAAGCCAGATGGGTACGCTAGACAGCCAGAAGCCTCAAGCAGACCATGGAGGAAACCAAAAGCACTTTAGAAGTCCTCCGAGATTTGGCCACGACAGGACAGCTGGCAGACACGGCCGTCACCTCTGTCAGAAGTCCTAAACTCCTTCACTCTCCCTGACACATCACTCTACATTTGCTTGAGACAGTGACGGAGGAGAGAATAAAGAAACGGGGGAGGGGGAGAGAGATGGAGAGAGAGGGACTAAAACAGCAGAGAAAGAGCAGGAAAAAGGCAAGCCCACAGGGAAAACTTTTATACATCTATCTATATAGCCTCTTTCTCTTCTATCTTTTTCAGTGAAAAAGGTTTGTTCCGTTCGTTTATTAAAGCTCATTCATAGCTGGTATGTTCTTGTACTGCATGAAGGAGACTGTGGACAGCATATCATTTTTGTCAGGTAATCCGTTTCTTTTTGACTCTTGAATCAATACACACTCATAATAAAGTCATCTATAGTCACGGGGGGGGGGGGGGTCTTTTGATATGAAAATGTTCTCCTGTTCTATTTATAAATAATTGACTATGTAATCAACCACAATGCATTTGAAAAGACAGCTGAACAATGCAAACATCAACGTTGGCTCCTGAAATGAGACCTGGCATTTGTGATTAAAAACAATTCATCTTGTGTTTACATATTGACAGCATTTAACAAAGAAATCAACACTAAATGTACTGTCCAATTAACATCAGGCCCATGCATCAATGTAAAATATGCGCAGGAAAATAAATGAAACAGAGGATGCAAACAGGATGCATGGCTAATGAAAGCCGGCTCTGTATCTTCTTTATTTTCCTGGCCATCTCAGGAACAGCTGCAGTGAGCACTTCTGCTCCGTCTCCAGCTGACTGATGGCTTCAGCGGGAGGGAGGCAGCCAGAGGAAGGAGAGCTCTGGGCGGCTCACACAGGAATAATGTCTTTGCACTTTGCAGTGGAGACTCAGCACACAGGGTTCAGTGCCAGTACAGCTTCCATGGAGCACACAGGAAGAGCTCGCATCCCAGAGTCAGACAGCAGATAACTTGAACTGATGATTTCCTTTTCCTCCAACTGTAGCCAGTCATGCTGTCACAGCAGCAGAGTACAGTTAGTGTTATAGAAGAACACGCTCTGATGTTTAGCAGTGAAACTCTAAAAGGAATTTCGGCGGCATATTTGATACCATCAAACACAATGTGATGGTGTAATGATTGCTGATAGTGATTTCACTGTGTCAGTTATAATGAAAAACGATCTATGCAAAATAGAAGGTTGAAGGTACCACCCTTGGGGCAAATGCGATTCATTGCACATTTAAAATACGCAGGCTTGTTTAACGTCAATGTCAGGGCTCAAAAACAACAGCTTGTAGTTGAGAGCAACTTATATTTGTCCGTCGCCACCCCAATCATTCGACACAAGCACTTAATTAAAACAATGACCTCTTTGAAGGCCCTCGTTGAGTCATCCACCCCTATCGACCACGGTCATATCAATCAGGTCTGTCACAGCAAACTCATTTAGCTTTTTCCCCTCGTTGGGAACACCTGTCCATAACCATTGATCACAGTGAAAATTAAGGTCATCGCAAACATTTCCAAAGCGAGCCGTCCCAGGGGTCTCATAAAGGAAAGGCCTTGTGTGGCAGCTCTGGAGTGTGCTGTGACAGGCTAATTTCTGTGGAGAGAGTGACACTGGCATCTAAAAAAAATGAGGCATCACATCAAGCCAAACTGCTGAATTGAGAAAACAAGCCTCTGCGTTGTCTAAATAAGCCGAACAAACAAAGCCTGTTTACCCTGGATGCTGCCATTGATGGTAGCCACTGTTTCAACAATGGATGTGAATATGGGTTGAGGGGTCACTTTTCCTCCAAATAGAGACTTTGTTACTTCCAAAGCACACCAGCCCAGTGTGAGAGCACAGGCTTCAGAAATCCATTTGCTGGAGTGCGTTGCGATTAGAACCATTACAGCGACCAGCAGTGGGATATTACGAACAGACATCCTGCCTCCCTGTTAAGCACAGGTAACACATTTTTTCTCCAGACCTGGTGTGGTTCCACTCACTTCTCACCTCCCCCCTCACTTCACAGTGCTTAAAGTATTTGATCCCTGGTTTACACATGTGCACTCCGGATGTCTCCAAGCCATTCATGTTTAGCCCTGTGAGTATTTATCCTGCATGAGCAGGCATGCCACAGCATGGAGAATCTATAAGGCTTTCAAAAACCTCTGCCTGTCACACTCTGTTTTTCATTTCCCTGTGAGCACAGTGCACCTCCTCGTCCTTCATCTCTACCCTGCCCCACCTCAGACGTTTGGGGGCTGGGCAGTGAATCCAGATGCCACAAAGCCTACAGACACCTATCAGAGCTCTGGTGACTACAGACAGACACCGATCAGAGCACTGGTGACTACAGACAGACACCTATCAGAGCTCTGGTGACTACAGACAGACACCAATCAGAGCACTGGTGACTACAGATGCCTATCAGAGCACTGGTGACTACAGACACCTATCAGAGCACTGGTGACTACAGACAGACACCTATCAGAGCTCTGGTGACTACAGACACCTATCAGAGCACTGGTGACTACAGACAGACGCCTATCAGAGCTCTGGTGACTACAGACAGACACCTATCAGAGCACTGGTGACTACAGACACCTATCAGAGCACTGGTGACTACAGACACCTATCAGAGCACTGGTGACTACAGACAGACACCTATCAGAGCTCTGGTGACTACAGACACCTATCAGAGCACTGGTGACTACAGACAGACGCCTATCAGAGCTCTGGTGACTACAGACAGACACCTATCAGAGCACTGGTGACTACAGACACCTATCAGAGCACTGGTGACTACAGACACCTATCAGAGCACTGGTGACTACAGACACCTATCAGAGCACTGGTGACTACAGACAGACACCTATCAGAGCACTGGTGACTACAGACAGACGCCTATCAGAGCTCTGGTGACTACAGACAGACACCTATCAGAGCACTGGTGACTACAGACACCTATCAGAGCACTGGTGACTACAGACACCTATCAGAGCACTGGTGACTACAGACACCTATCAGAGCACTGGTGACTACAGACAGACGCCTATCAGAGCACTGGTGACTACAGACAGACACCAATCAGAGCTCTGGTGACTACAGACAGACACCTTTCAGAGCACTGGCGACTACAGACACCTATCAGAGCACTGGTGACTACAGACACCAATCAGGGCACTGGTGTCTACAGACACCAATCAGAGCACTGGTGACTACAGACACCAATCAGAGCACTGGTGCAGGACCTATTTCTGCTTGCCATAATGCCTCCACGATCCCATTGGAGTCTGTGTTCTTTGGTTAGTCAGAGCTACCAGGCTGTTTCTGAACAAGGCTTTCTGAATAGAATGGTTTCTACCGTGTTCTTTTAGTTCAAGAGGTTAGGCAGCATTAGTGTTTGTCCTTTTTAGTGTTACCATTCTTAACAAAATGCTTGTTGTTGTATAGTCACCTTAATGAAACCCTCATCAACTAACAACATCAGAGCACAAGACTGCCTGTGCTTAGACCCCGACTGTTACCATTACATATTCTGCAAAGTCATGTTCATATTTTCACCAGTGCCAAAATGCATTTGGGACCCTTTCAGATCCCAGAGAAATATTTTCATTACCATGCAAATTGGTTTGAGAATCGTTGACTAAAAGCATTCGACATACTTCATTTGAAAGTCTGTAAATGCAATTAATGGGACCTCATTCACAAGAAAGTGAATTGCCTGCAGATAATTGTCATTGTCTGTATCCCATTAAAAGTTTCCCCAGAAAAACTGCGTTCTGAGGGAAGCCTCTCTGTCACGTCGTTGCTGACACGGGCTTCATAATGGGATAATAAACCCTCTTTCATCCACTGTGAATGGAGCGATACTCACAACAAAGCACTGAGAAATGATTTCCATCATGATTTCTGAGAGGGCTGTTCAATTACCAGCCCCTGAACAATCTATGCAAATGCCTTAAACACTACTGATGACATCCAGCCTTGTGAAATCCTACGCGAGAACAAGAAATTAAAGACAGTGTCAAATAAATTAGAGGAAATATCAGCAATACAGCATGCGGAGGACTGTGAGTGGTACTATCCTGCACACACACAGTATCAGATACTGTAAGCCTGGAGGCTCTCTGTTAGTCCAACAAGAACCAAGTGCCAGTTTCGAATCTCCTTACATTTTTCTTTCACATACAGTATATCACCCTCTTGAAGTTAAATGGCTGAAAGAAATCCATACATCACAGTCTGCTGAAAAGCACACATGCAACCAAAACAATAAAACTGTATACCTTATGTATACATTATATGGTTCATATATACATTATTCGTACATTATACTGTATGCATATGTACTCACATACAAATTGAGGTTGTTGATCTACATTTCACATTTCAAGACATTATTTTAGGACAAATTATTCAAAATGATGTGTAAAATATATATTTAAAAGTGTCATGAAGCACCAAAAGTCAACTGAATGCAAAATAAGTGAGGGATAATGTATAGTCCACCGGTCAGGATCAGAAAATAAATCCCCACAGGATGAGCAGGATTTCCCGATACTGGCAGGCGGACTATACATTATCCCGCTTATTATACTGCTATGGTTATAAAAATAGTTCTTCATGCACACAGAACATTCAAGTTTCAGGTGTTGCATAGCAACCTGTTACTTGCTGAATTCAAGTTACAATTAATTTCTGTTTCGAAAAGTGAATGGTCTGCTTTGATACGATATGAAAGATGCTAATTAGAAGAGCAAAATCCGTTGCCAATGACAGCGGTCATTCATTTTTTCAAGTGGTCATTATAAAGTCTTATTATATGGCAACGACAGTACGAGCATTCTGATTGGCTAATAAAGTAGTCATGCCAGCGGAGTATTGCTAGCCTGGTGACACCAGCCTACGTATTTCCGCCTGAATTGATTTCAAGCTCATACTCAGTCTGGCCCAACCCCGTTGACAATCGTTTCCCGGCCTCAAAATCCAACCGCACCAATCAGTGAACAGTTCAGAGCTGTGACGCAAAACTCGCCTTGGAGAAAGAGACACGAAAAGCTATCGGGAAAGTTGTCTCAACTCTCGAGAACATCAGAAAATTAAAAGGAGAACAAGAGTATTGTCTTGTAAGTTTTATGATTGGAAAGGACGTCGTAGCTCTTCTCCCAACTGGCTTTGGGAAGAGTTTAATCTACCGAATGCTTACCAAACGTTGCTGATTGGTTAAGGGAACTCCAATGATTTTAAACCTCAAGCTAAGCACCCGCCCATCTCGGAAACGAAAATGCACGGGGTTAGGCCAGACTGACTGACGGAATGAAATGGAGTCACAGGCTGGTAATGGCCAGGCTAGAGTATTGCCCTCCTCACCGGTCAATACGGATCCGTATTGCCCTCCAGTGACGTCATCTTAAAAATAAGCATTACCATGTACCAAGTACTAAACATTACATCCTTAAAAAATTGCGATATTAATAGACATCAACAGCCATGAGCATGTAATGTTTAGTAGGCGACTGATAGAATCAGGACTCCTATTATGAAATTATCTGAGAACAGGAAACCAGTTAAATGTCGTGGTACCATGACAGTTGATGACAGTTGAAGAATAAAGACTAAAGAACTCGCGAACATTTTGACATCGGGTAATACTTTAGAGGACTTAGTACAGGTCAGTACAATTTAGAAGCAGCGAAAATGTGTTATTGAAAGTGATGATGAAGACTTGACTACTATAGTTTGAAACTGTAAATTAAAGCCATTTAAGCTGAACCCTGTTGTCCGTTTTCTATTGATCATTGTAACTTGAAGTTAGCAAGTCATTGTTTGCTAGACAACACCTGAAACACACTGTGTCGTGAGAAGACTTGAGAGCTGAACAAAACGACATCTATTTACAATTACCATTTATTTTCAAAATGAAAAGAGCTAAAAATGCCAGGGACGTGCAGTCATAGGAGGCAGGGGAGGCAGAGCCGATCATTTCGAGCATTTTTATTATCAAAATCGCTGAATTTGCGCATTCCCATGAATTTGCGGTTCCCAGTGACAGTGATCAGCCAATGAACCAGGAATTGCGGTCGATGCATTGGTGTCTATGGGCAGGTGAGGCAGTGCCTCCCCTGGGATTGCGCAATCACCCCAAACTGGGTTTTACGCATGCGTACGCAAGCGTAGAACCTTTGAGTCGAGCTCAAAACTCATTGAAAAATCCCTTAGGGGAGGCAGGCAGTACCACTGCCTCAGGTAAGGAGGCGAGCGAGAGCGCACTTGTCGGGTATAGGTTGTGACGTTGGTTGGACTTCTTCTACACTACTTGACGGCGAAAATGGAACATCGAATTGCTAAGCTGAAGCAGATCTCAAAACTGGACTTTCAATCCAAACGTGAAATTAAATGTGAAATGATAAATAATGGGAGACCAATGCCGGAGCTAAAAGTTTTGCTTCAAACGACGGGACAGAATGTATTGACATTTGCATTGGAGGGTTTCACGTTTCCCAACGGGACTACATGCGCAACATGAACCACGCTAAAGGCTGCTTCTACAGGACAGTTGGCTTGAAGTTGTGAGCAGACTAGGTGAGCTTAACTAGCCACTGACTGCATTCGCTCAAGGATGATCGTGGGAGAAGAGGACAACCTATTTCCACTGAACAGGGAAGTCGTGAGTGGATTACTTTTATTTTTATTTACGAGCTCCAACGAAAGTGCACCAACTATAAATTATACTGGCCAGTAGAACATGTTGGTATTGTGTGCAATGTATGCAGTGTTTAACTGTTTGCTTGTTTATATGTTGTGTAAATGAATATGTAATTGTTTTTTCAAAACTGTGTCCGACTTGGGTAAATGGTAATTTAAATTAGCATCCCACCACCGTAGTTATATTTTCTCCAGACAAAATGAAATGAGCCATATCATTGATGGAGGGCTACATACTCTAGCTTGTAACTATTAATATCTTATTAATAACTCATCATAATACAATAAAAAAACGATCGTTTAAAAATAATGGTATTAGACAATAAAACGTAAAGTTTTTTCACCTATCAGATGACAATTTTAAAACCATAGACATATATACATGTATGTGTACATTATATACATTTTTAAACAACTAGAGCTCAAAATTACGTAATCACTTCCGGTTTCTGTGCCTCACCAGCTACGAACCTCACGGCACGTCACTGAAAAATGCCATATACAGTAATAAACAATATCAGACTTCGGCTTTGCCGTATCAACCTCGCTTTCGCTCGGTAGATACGTTACAGCCTCAGTCTGATATTTCCCTGCATGACCGAACGGTCGAAGTTAGTAAGTTGTTATTATTTTATGGCAACGACAGTACAAGCATTCTGATTGGCTAATGGGTAGTCATGCCAGTACTAAACATCCTTAAAAATTAGCGATATATCAACAGCCATGAGCATGTATTGATAGAATCAGGACTCCTATTATGAAATTATCTGAGAACAGGAAACAGTTGAATGTCGTGGTACCATGACAGTTGATGACAGTTGAAGAATAAAGACTCAAGAATTCGCGAACATTTTGATATCGGGTAATACTTAATAGGACTTAGTACAGGTCAGTACAATTCAGAAGCAGCGAAAATGTGTTATTGAAAGTGATGATGAAGACTTGACTACTATAGTTTGAAAACCTTGTGTTTAACTGTAAATTAAAGCCATTTGAGCCCTGTTGTCCGTTTTCTATTGATCATTGTAACTTGAAGTTAGCAAGTCATTGTTTGCTAGGCAACACCTAAAACACTGTGTCGTGAGAAGACTTGAGAGCTGAACAAAACGACATGTTTTCTATTTACAATTACCATTTATTCTCAAAATGAAAAGAGTTAAAAATGCATAATAATCAAATTACTAACCTCGACCGTTCGGTCATGCAGGTAAATGATCATACTTCGGCTTTACCGTATCAACCTCGCTATCGCTCGGTCGATACGTTACGGCCTCAGTCTGATAATTTACCTGCATGACCTCAATCTCGGTTAGTAAGTAGTTAATATCAGACCTCCAAACATTGGGGTGGCCCATTTAAATCAATGGAACATTCTGCAGCATTCCAAAGAACTCCATAATAAATAATATAGATACTGTATATCCATGCTTCTGTTCAGGGATCATTGCTGATCCCTAAATTGCTATTGGAATTTTGATGTGGGGCAGATGCATAACTAGAATATTCTCTCTGTTCTCTCTTTCATTTTTTTTTCTAGTAAAGCAGCCATCCACACAGACTGGTAAGAGTTGCTGTTGTATCTTGTAGGACACTGGACAACTCCTCCCTTGATGCAGTCCTTCACAGTGCAAAAGGCCATGACACTAGGTCTACTTACTTACAGAGATGTGTGTATGTAGTGCTAAAAATGCCCATAATCAACCCATACAGTATACATGCACTATAAGATAACCTACCATCAGTCTTCCTTGGAGAAGCTGAAGGTAATTTGTCTTAAATGAACATGAATTTTCTATAAAGATGCACTTTCCATCATAACTGAACCGTGATAGTGGAAGTGATGATGATAGTGGTAGTCTCCCTCCTATAGATCGACACCCAATGCAGCACTTAGGGAAGACTCTCAAAGCTCCTCCATAGTTGCTGAACCAGCACGCCATTGTGTGAACTGAAGGTAAAGTGGCCCAACAGCGCAGCACACATCCCCATCTCATACACCACCTTCATCCCAGCTCCCCTGCATCCACACTACTCAGGCAGCGTGAGCCTCTGCCCAGACTGGGTTATTTGTCTGCTGGACCTCACCCATGAGCCACACGGCTTCTGTCTCTCTCCTGCTCCCCCTGATTGCCTTGTTGGTGCACACTGGCACTCAAGGCCATTAGCAGACACCCAGTAAAAGTCACAGCCATAGAAGTGTGTCTGTGTTCACCTCACCACACTGCAGCCCAACATACTCCACTCTAGCACTGAGGTAATAAGACAGTGGTTCAGTGCAGTGTAATAACAACAGACCATTAAGACTGAAATAATTATGTAATTTCACAATATGGAGCCAGATGGCATGTTGTTGCAGCTTCAACATGACCTGCAGGAGGATGTTTTAGTGAGTGTCTGAATAAGGGATGAGGGAAAGCTATGTTGACATTAGTGAACATTAGTGTAATAGCGTGCTGGATGGAATTTGCAAAATTAATAGGATTTTTTTTTGCCTGGTGTTTTGAAACTACCAGCTCAAGTTAAGTACAATCAGTGCTGGCTTGTTTTCGTACAGAACAGCAAAGAGGATATTCTTGTTCAGCAATAATTCTGTTACAGGAGGTGACTTGAAATCCCTGGATATGGAAAGAGAGATAATGGGTTTATTTCTGAGGTCTACATTATGAATGCATGCTGGGAGTTTCCCATAAACCTTGAGATACACCCCTCTCCACAGTTCCTTCACAGTTCCTCATACAAAGGCTATTGGTGTGACAGCAGACACACAAACTTGAAATCTCAAATGATGGACACATTTTGAGAAATCAAAGGCAGACAGTCATGGAGCCAACAGCAATTATGTTTGCATCAGAGTTCAGAGTGGCAAGGGGCCTTGTTTCCAAGAGGAGGAAATGACACTGCAACCCAAAGGGGCCACATACTGAGTTCAAAGTCAAATCCATGCACCAATAAAGAGGAAGTGGTCTGGGGAGACAGATCAAAGAGACACCGAAGAGAAAGGTCAGCTCGCTCTCAGACGATCAGAAAGCCATCACATCAAGAGAGGCTCCCCCCTAAGTGCTGTCTTACAGGAAGCTCACCACTGAGACGCTGAATAGATGGGGACACAGGCAAGATTGACATGCATCACAATCCACAGCAACAGCTTTGTCTCAGCTAATAAAGGATGCAGAGATGACATGGCCGATCCTATGGATGAATCTATTGGGAATGTGGAACAGGACATTCATCTTCAAAATGCACTAACAGGATTCTGTGTCAAAGAAAGACCTAACACACATGTGCTTGAGGTTGTTCTTGTTTCAGAAGAAAAAGTGTCATTTTTTCCCCCAGTAGTCAAAAGTTTTGGCAGGTTGTCATGATGGTGTGAATAACCAGCTTGCAGGAATTCTCTAGTCAATGATGAGAAACTGGGCATAATTCCACCCATCACCATTTCTGAATATACCACATTTTATGCATTTAAAATACAGTATATTGCCCTCTCATCAGATGTTGGGGATTCATGCATCACTTGCAATGATAGCTCAGACCAAAAAAAGAGAAAGAAACATATGTATGGCCACAGCTCGTGGCCTGTCTCTTGGTTAGAATGCTGCACAGAGTGTGGGGTGAGGGTGTGTGGTGCCAAGCCAAGGCTGCTGTACCTGAGCCACTGCCAACTCAGAGCTGGGGCTGAGCCAAAACAGGAATCCAAGCCACCTAATTCAGCCACAACTCATGCACCATTTTCCATTTAAAAACACTGAGAAACTGTCATTCTAAAATCTTGACGGAGGAAAAAGCTGTAGGAAATAACACTGTTAGCTTTCTTTGCTGACAGACAGATAGTTATACAATTGGATACAAATAATGCTATTACATTCCGCACAGAGGCATTCATGAAAGTATTTTTTTTTCATCTGCAACTTCATCTTGCAAATATTTCCTGAAGAAAATATCACAATTTGGGCACAAGTGCGAACAATGCTGTGTGCCCTTGATGAAAACCTCACAAGAGTCAAATTACTTGTCTCCACAGTGCTCCATTTTGTTTCTATGAATCCCAAATCACCAGGTAATCTCACTAATTTAGCATTTATTCTTTAACTATATTTTACTCCAGACACCCCACAGTTGTTCACATAACGTGTAATACATATGTTCACAGTGGAACAGGAAATGTTGAAAATGCAGTGCACACACACAGACATATGCACACACACACACACACACACACACACACACACACACACACGCAAACAAACAACATACTGTGTAAATCTGACACACAATATAGGGCAGGATTAAGAATTATCTTCGGTGCATGTGAACAGCGTATCACTAAATTCTCAGTAAGTCAGGGGTTCCATGCAGTCGGTTTTTCACCCAGTCTCAAAATCTGGGGGAGCACTCGGAAGTTACGGCGTCTCCCTAGCTTCTTGTCCCTCATCGTCAGTAATCTTTTCATCCGAGCACAAATCTTGTTTTGACCAACCTCTACAGTCTTTTGAGGGATGTCGTCATAGTAAGGAACTTCTTTCACATCTCTGAGACAATGAAATAGGATTTTATTCAACCTCATCAATATCCTTGCGAAAGAGAAGCCAGAGATTGTATCGCTCACAGACCACCTACCCCAGGTGCTCCGAGGGGTTTACGATGTTGCGGCATAAATGTTTTAATCTTTTCAATTCTGTTCATATATATTAATTCGCTGGGTTGGACAAGCTAAAACGATGTTTAAGTCGATTTCATTGCAGAGTTGATCTCAACAGCACAGCTAAATTCTGAATTAACAAATTCACCGCGGATTTACACCTTTTCAGCCGCACGTTGGATAAGACAAGGACACTCATTAAGGCTCTACCAGAGTTTATATTCTGAGTTTAAAAG
The DNA here is from genome assembly GCF_963457725.1 of Sprattus sprattus. Lineage (NCBI taxonomy): Eukaryota > Metazoa > Chordata > Actinopteri > Clupeiformes > Clupeidae > Sprattus > Sprattus sprattus. The sequence goes on from NC_137912.1 coordinate 26,393,359, forward strand.
GATGTTTTTCGTTGCTGCTCTGACAGCTCGCCCACCGGAGAGCTCCTTGATGTGCAGTGCTTTTTGAAAATGTCTTTGTTCGGAATTACACCTGGAAAGTGGCGCTTACTAGAAGCCTGATTTGGCTTGAGACTGAAATACCGTTCATTTCAATGGCTCTAACTTCAAGGTTGTCTAAACGCAAGGATGCAAAACCGTGGCCGAGAATGTCTTCAACTTTCTGGGCTGTGGTACTGCTGACCAGTCTGCTAATTATCTACTGCGGTGAGTATATTGCCCGCAATCTCAGATAGTGATCAGCTGATACTGTGGTGCATGTGGATGGAAGGACGTGATCCATGATAATCATAGATGAGTTGACATCTGATTGCTATCAGAATCAGAGAGAGACAGAGTGAAAGAGGGATTCACTAAGACGGATGCCTGTATTTTTTCAATGCATAGCCTCCCTTACTTAGTTATGACATTCCAGTTCTCTGTTTCCCTTTTCTCTTTCTGTCACTCACTCACCTTCACACACACACATGTGGTTCACAAATTAACCAGACTCTTGGGTCATTTCCAGTAATCTGCGAATTTAATTATTTAGTGTTGTAATTGGACCATTTGCAACAAACATTAAGGGATATATTTTGTTCATTAAGTGACTTCATTTTAATAGATTAAATGCTTTTTCTATCCCCCCATTTGAATTATACATAAATTACTTTACAATTACAAAAACTAAGAGCATAGCAACACCACTATTTGAATAGTGACATCTGAACAATTTGTCCAAAACTGATTTTTTTTAATGTATGTATGGCCAATAGCAGGCTCTAAGCATACGTTAAGGACCTTAAATTCTATCCGATACTGGCTCAATCACTGATCCTCTCTTGCTTCTTCTGTATTAAATTGTGGGGAAATAAGTGTAAAAGATGCATGGTCCATAGCCATCGCATTAAAGGCATTATCCTAATCTACTGAGTAATGACATTGTTCGTTTGTCTGTTCATTTCTTTACTGTATGAATGAGGAAAGGATAATTTTTTGACAGTTCCTCAGTGAAAAGTCACATGTTAAATTCAAACTCAAACACACACACTCACATTTAAACAAACACACAAACACACACACACACACACACACACACACACACTCACACACACACACACACACAAACACACACACACACACACACACACACACAAACACTCACGCGCACACACACACACACACGCACACGCACACGCACACAAACACACACACACACACACACACACACACACAGGGCTAAAAAGGGAATCGATTGCAGTGTTTTTAATCTGGGGATGAATGAGAACTGTTGTACCACAGAGGGTGTTTAATCTCTGCCTCAGTGTGTGATTGTTCAGTGCTGCATCTGCCTGCACTTCCCCTGTAACCTTGCTGGATGATAGATCCTTCGCTTGTGTTCAATCAATGCCCTGGGCTGTTTGCTCCGGTCAGCAGTCTCAGAGATTCAAGCTTTGCTTATTTTATTTTATATTTCTTGACACCTCTTTTTATTTTAGCCTGTCTTGGGCACGCACCCCAAAAACAGCTCTTGGAGTTTTGCTTTTGACCCAGTTGTTGTCTCAGAGATTAATCTTCATCTTGACCACTGACCGATTCATGTCATCTTTTACTGAGTCATTGTCGGTGTCTGTCCGGATCAGGAGCGTGGCAAGCCTGTTGGCCAAAGACCAATGTGGTCTAAAAGTTGTGCCAAAACACACACTGCACCTGCCGCTAGTGTGTGAATGTATGTGTATATGTCTGTGCATGTGAATAATGTTCTCGTGCATAATGTGTGTGTGTGTGTGTGTGTGTGTGTGTTTGTGTGTTTGGTGCGGGTAGGGAGGTCAGAACAACAAGTCAGTGTCCTCAGCGTCCCCAGCAGTGACAGTGTAAGGCTAGGACAAAAAAGCTTGTTGAGGAGGTCTGTGTTTATAGCAGTGACTCATATGCTAGCTGCCTCTTAAAATTAGCATCTGATTTTAAGATCTGCCTTCGTCAAGTAGCTGCATGCACTGAGGGATGATGTGATGAAAAAAGGGGAAGGGAGAGAAAGAGAGAGAGAGAGAGAGAGAGGAGGGAGAGAGAGAGAGATGGCACTGCTTTGTACAATGCTGCAGCTAATCCCATTAAAATGGTGTCGATGTTATCCCCTCAATAGTGTGATTAAATTTAAGGTTTACAAAATTATATTAGCTTATTATGTTGATTATTTTGAAATTTACAAGGAAAGACCGGAGGTGAAAGCCTTATTCTGTGCACTAGCTCCCTCCTCTGGATGCTTCTCGACATGGTTATGTGTTTGTGTATTAGTTGCATTTTGGGATAAATTATCATAGTACAGTACTAATGAGATTAGGAATAAGAGCCTTAGATTATATAGAAAATTGATTCTTGCTTCTTGACTGCCAAGAGAGCAGACAACAAACAAACAGAAACATACCTTTGTTGTCATCAGATCAGAGGAAAGATTTGCGGTGATTCAAAGCTGATTAGATACACCACCACTATAGTATGTTGATGTGCAGGGATTCAAAGCTGATGAGATCCACCATCACTATAGTATGTTGATGTGCAGGGATTCAAAGCTGATGTATGTTAGTATGTTGCTGTGTTAGCTGATGTGATACACCACCACTATAGTACGTTGATGTGCAGTGATTCAAAGCTGATGTGATACACCACCACTATAGTATGTTGGTGTGTTAGCTGAAGAGATACACCACCACTATAGTAAGTTGATGTGTCAGTAAGACTACATGCAGTGAATGTATGCATCATGCTTGCTTCCTGTACAAAAATAACATACAAACAAACACAGTGACACAATAAAGCCCATATGACTCAATGCCAGTGACAAAACACATCAGTCTTACTGGTAAACCTGACAGGCAACACTTCTAAACATGTCTATTAAACTGAGGCAGTAGGTGACTGAGCTATCAGGCTATCAGGTGTTAGTCAGAGTTTTTTTTTGCGTAGTGATGTCGGGAACACAATGCACACAGCACACCCCATGTGACAAAGAAAGAGGGAGAGACATAGAGACAGAGGAGAAGAAAGGGAGAGGGAGAGAGAGCACATGCCGTCCATCTCTCTCCAGCTGCTCCCCCGCAAGGTCAATTACAGCGGCAGATGAATCATACCTGCTCCTCACACACTCCTTGCTGCCAGTGTCCTGATTGAGGCGCCACTGGAACAATGTAGCGCTGCTCTAAGAGAGCAACGCAGACACACCCCTCCATCCTGTGTGCACACACACACACACACGCACACACACACGCACTCACGCATGCGCACACACACACACACACACACACACACACACACACACACACACACACACACACACACACACACACACACACACACAAACACACACACAAACACACACACACACCTACACACACACACACACACCCCTCCATCCTGCTCCGAGGGAGCCATGCAGACACACCCCTCCATCCTGTGTGCACACACACACACACGCACACACACACGCAATCACGCATGCGCACACACACACACACACACACACACACACACACACACACACAAACACACACACACACCTACACACACACACACACACCCCTCCATCCTGCTCCGAGGGAGCCATGCAGACACACCCCCTCCATCCTGCGTGCACTAGCTGTGATGTCACCGGCTGCCGAGCCACCACCTGTATGCCTCTGTTTGCTTTACCTGAACCAACAGCATTTGAGAGCGGGAGAAGACACGCACAGCCTAGTGGGCATATGTTTGAGAATCAAAGCAGCTTCCCACCTACCCCCAGCCCAACTGCCGGGGAGCCTGCCTCCCTTTGGTTTGTGTGATTCTCCTTTTCTTTGGTTTTCATTTTAATATGAAAAATGACCTCAAAAAACACACGTGTTTTTGTAGGTGAGCGTGCACACATTTAAATATCTTAGCCTATTTCAGGCAGTGCCCAGAGGCCTTCTCCTCGGAATGAGACACTGAGCCGCTGTCCGCATTACAGGGCTTAGATGTAAATTGTTCACCCGCTGAACTTGTTGAGATTTTTACTCAGCCTTGCAAGCCCATGATGAACCTTTTAGGAAGATGGAGCTGTGTTACAGATTAATATTTTATTATCTTAGCACACTTTCAGCGTTTTACGACCATAGATTTCCTTTTTAAGGGGGAAAAAATGCTCTTTATAAAGCTGTAATGTGTGTATCGCAGATGGCTTGAGCATTATTGGTAGATGGTTGTGGATTTGGAGACATGAATTATTGACAAATTCAGAGACATATTTTCAGTACTCTTACTTTCAAAAGCACTGACTTTTTCTGGCAGATATACAGCAGTGTTTTTTACTAATGTAAACCAAATTGCTTGCATTGATTAACCCAGGTTTATGCAGTGAAAGTGGCAGTATTTGATAGTGTAGATACTCTGCAAATAGCAGTAATTTGAAAATGTTCCTTAAAAAAAAAAAAAAAAAAGCGTTCTACATTTCAAACATCACTGACCTGTCTCTCTCTGTAACTGAGGCAACCCATGATGCCACGAGCCATGCAGATGTACAATTCAATTATCACTATCGCCTTCGCTTTTTTCCCTCGCATCCTATTTGTTTGCTCCGTCTGTTTGAGATTAATTTAGGAGACACCCAGGAGACTTACTTAATGAAAGCAAGCAGGGAAAACAATCCATCTATGTCAAGGAAGGAGGGGAAACAAAATGGCAACACATGAGAACAACAAACGGCATTTTCTTGAAGCCTCCAGATTAGTGATTGAACGGGGGGTAATGGCCACGCAGTAGGTCTCACTGGAAACTGGGAAAGCATAAAATGGAAAGGCATCCCCTGGCGAGACAAGTCTTATGACCACAGCTGGGGCCGTTTTGTTCTGTGTTATGTTGCTCTATCAGAAAGAGAGAAAAAAAAACCTTAACCTCTGTAGGTACAGGCTGTAACAAACTGATATGAACTCTGTTCCAATGTTAAGAGCTTTAGTTGGGTCTGTAGGAGAAGTGCAGGGGAAATTCATAATTAAGCTCAGACCCTGGCAAAGCTTAATAGAAAGCCTTAAGTTTCAGATGTGGAATATGTTTAATAAGTGTGTGACTGAATGTAGACTCAAGATTATGGTAATAGGTGATGGATAGTCTTAAGACCAACACAGAAAATATGCAGTTCATTCATTTGTGCTCAACCAGTTAGTCCATTACTACACAGCTATGTCACATCATGAATAAATATGAATGCAACATTATTTTAGATTTTCATAATATTTACATATCTGCATTTGCAACTTTCTGTCTTTTACTTTTAAAGACACAGGCCAACTGCAAGACTGCCTTCTATTCTACCCTGCGGTAACTTCATGAATCTCATTACTCTGCCTTTGGTCACTTCTCAACACACTCACACAAACACTCACTGAGAGACAGAGAGAGGAAGAGAGAGAAACTCACTTTAAAGATGAGAGGAGCTTGATTTGGTCTGGAGACAGTAAACATGTTCACATAAACAGAAGCTCTTCTTTATTATCGAGAAAAGCAATTGCTTGAAAGTAAATGGCACAGTGGTGTTTTGAATTCCTGGAGGGTCCATCAGTGTGAAGCGGCTCAGAGGGCTCGACAGGGGATGTCTGCAACCGGAACACAGCAGCTAGGAGGAGGAGGAGAGGGAAGAAAGTAGCAGACAATGAGACAAAAGCAGATGGATGAAAATGTTCAGTCCACCAATCTGCAGTCAGGGGAATAAAGTCAGCTAATACAATGAAGTCAGATGGAGAACTGGGAGAAGGGCCACTTCAGAAGTAGAAACAAATATTACATTAAAGGAGACAGGACCATTTATCCTCCAGTCTGAGAGGTAGTTACTCTGCTGAATAAGGCACGAAGCCCAGCTGATGCATGTAGCTGGAGAGTTAATGGTGTTGAAGTCAACTCCGTTCAATCATTTGAACCTGTCCTACAAAGGACCGCACACAATCTCAACAGGATAACAGGCCTGTTCTAGATTTGGTCATCTCTATTTGTACTCCCTGTCTACACTGTGAAAGACTATTCCCAGTTAATGTCTAACTTACAAACTTGGCCAACATTCTCCTATTTATAGTGATTAATAAAGATCCACAGCTGACTTTTATGAAAAAATGTTCATTACCCTATTAATTATATAGGCAGACCTATACTATGTCCATTCCCCTATTAATGATATAGACAGAGCTATAATATGTACATTCCCCTATTAATGATATAGACAGACCTGTACTATGCAAAAGAAATGATCTTACCTATCAAACCTGAAACGTTCTCCAAGCCCTCTTTTTGAAGCACACATACATGCAGGCCATGGCCAAGCATACACCGGGAAAGATGGAATAATTTGGCTCCGTTCCACAGGGTGCATTACTGTTTCATCTAGCTGGCTGCTTTCCTGGATAGAGGCGATGCTGTTTTTTGGACACAATGCACAGTTGGGTTCAGGAAGCAACCTTGCTTTAAATACGCACAGGGAAACCAGAGGCATGGGAAGAAAGCAGAAAGCAAACAACAGCCTAAATCCGTTCTTCATTTCAACTTTGCATATCTGAGTCTGCTTGTAAGCAGGCTGCACACAACTTCTGATTAAAGTCTGTAATTCCAAAGCAAATGGAGGAGAGACTGGAATGATTCAGAACGTATTACCGCATCTCACCTTTTGAGGGTGGAGCTGCAATACAATTTCACCCCAGAAAGTGCATCTTATCATTAAAGTTTAACTGGTTCCACTTGTTTTTTAAGATGTGCTTTTTGTAAGAGTAATTGAATTTGCCTTTGTGAGGCTGCACACCCAAACTTAAGATGCAGGGCACAGCATTGTGAGAATCCTCCCTAAATTGGGATGGCAGAGTATGGTATTTTAGTGTGTGCAAACCATGCGCTGAATTATAAGCATCATGTCTCTCTATATATAGTAAACTTTGAAGATCAATGAGCCAGGCAATTTTTTCCCCCATGTGTGCATCACTGAGACAACAGATCTTTAATAGCAGCTCATGCTTGTACATGATTTAAGTTGGCATCCAACTGTCAAAGCTTTTTTATTTACACTGTGCACGGTCAACATGTTCCAGCTGCTTCTTTATTTACACTGTGCACGGTCAACTGATCTCATGTTCTCACAGACTCCGCCTGTATGCTCTTCAAGTGCCTCAGACTTCAATCAGTACTACATTTCGATGGTTAAAAGAACATAAAGGACTATTCTGTACTGAATCAGTGTGCACACCTAGATCCCAGGCCATGTCCAGTGTTGTCTCATATAGGATCATTTTGTTTGATTGTTTGACTGTAGTATTTCAAAAGAGAAGAGGTGTCATCACTTTTTAACTGATAGGCGTTTCATGTCAGTACGGGAATGATTAAATCTGGGAGATAGCGATGCCCGGTGTCTCAGCTTCATCTGGACATGAGGTGATGGATGTATAATCTGCTACATTGAGCTCATAGGCCTCTGCCCTGAAGGCCAAAGTGGCACCCATGGATGGAGGATACAGGGCTGGATGATAGAGCGAGGGGGTGGGGGGGGGGGGGGGGGGGGGGGGGGGGGGTGTTGATCCGCACATCATATGGGCTCACTGTGACAGTGGCAGCTGGAAATGAACCCTGAAGGTATTTGTTCAGCTGGAGCATTGTAATTCCAGTTGATACATTTATACATGTGAAACATGACTTTGTTAAGGTCGGGTGGCAGCTCTTCGCTGAGCGAAATCTCTCTCTCTCTCTCTCTCTCTGTCTGTCTCACTCTCTCTTTCTCTCCCCTCTCCCCTGTCTTTCCTGAGAGTAGCGATAAAGTATTTCATTGTAACACTGACAATAGCATGTGAATTATGAGAGGGGCACTTCAGGGTTGAAATACTCATTACGGCTCAACAACAGGGATCCTGTAAAAACATGTTATATGACACCGCCAGTAAAATGAATGCAACATCCATATTTTAATGGAGACTCCCTTAAGTGCCTTGCAAATTCTTTGTGATGCTTCTTGCTGTTGTACTAAAAAGAAAAAAACATAGTTATGATGCCACTGACATGATCACTATTTTAGGTTACAGAGATGTGTAGATGCAGCTTACTTGCCTTCAACTTGGTTTATTTTCTTATTAACAGTTCCACAGCCGCCCTGTATAGCAGAGTGCACAGTATTTCATAATGGTGGCATTTACAAGCTCATTTTGAAATATTTCAAAAGATGTCAGGAAATATAAAATGTATGGATTAGTACAGAATTACTTAGAGTACTCGGATCTGTGGAGTACAAACAATTTTGCTAAATCAAAGTGAGATCAATTTGATTTGGTTCATGATCCTACCTGTACAAGAAATATACATTTAAACCTGAAAGTGAAATAATAAAAGTGAAACAGACAGAAATGATTCCATGAATAGACCAACAAATGAAGATGTTCAGAGTACCAAACCTGTGGCCCACATTCAAACACTCACCAAGATGGGGGAATTTAATTACTTCATTTATCAGTGTCGACAGACTATTCGCTTTTGAAGCAGCTGCTCTGAAGAGACTGAGCATAATTTTCCAGTGACCGCTTTTTATTTTTTCATAAAATGCATGCTTGGTATTTAAACAGGATTCTGCCCAGATCATGATTCAACTACTATCTAATCATAAACTCATTAATGATTCATTTGATTACTTGGCAAATGTAGGTGCAACTCTACAGTACTGTACTGTATTAACTCCCCACAGGGGAGCGGAAACTAACAACGAGAAACAATGCATTATTCATACAGCACCATCAACATAACACTTAAAATTATACATTTTGACCTTGTCGTCATAAATATTAATGTTTGTGTTTTGACATTTGTTGTCATCAGTGTTATTCAGAAGAAGATCAGAATATGGCTGCTGTTCCGTGCTAATCCTTTTCTACATGCAGGACAGATGTTGATGCAGTAATTAACAAATCCGTCAGCTGTGCTACCAGAATATTTTAAAAGCATGTGTGCTGCACTGTTATATCAATACCTCTGTTTCATACGTACTGTTATGAGGAAGAAAGAGTATAACAAATAGCCTGAGGCAAATAATGAATAGGGACTTTGGGCGAGGAGGAAATTGAATTCCTGGATTGTGTGAAGTCACACAATCTTTTGTTTCCAAATAAGGATTCCCACAACGGAAAAGCATATTATTTTCCTCACACTGTAAAGAAAGAAGCAGGAAAGCTGTGAGAGGAGCAGGAGGATTATGGGTAATATGCATAGATTCTTCAACTTTGCATTGAAAATTCAATCTGATGAAACCAAGCCAAAGCGAGGCAAGCACCGAGGCAGGCTGGCCTCTGTTTTTGGGCCGGGGAGGTGGCTCATATGTTTGCATGATGGGAATCAAATGGATCAGTCCGTGTTAAAATGAAATGAAACAAACAATCAGACAACTGTGGCGGGGGCATAAAAATGCTTCCCTAAGGGAGACCTAAGGGTGATAACCATAAACCATTTCCCCGGCATGGAGGTTCAGCCACTAATCTAATGCACACATTATTCAGCCTGCATCTATTTAAGGCGAGCGCTGTGAGATTTATCACCCAGGTTTAACTGTATGGTAAAATAGCACATTAAGCAGATGATATCACAGTGTATGAAATGATTATGCATGCTTGCAGAAAAGTGGAGGAGGCCAGCTTAATTAAATGCAAGGTCCTGGTTATACATCACTGGCTCTCTCACTCAGTCCACTTAACCAAACTGGCTGCTGTTCTATTTTTTTTTCAGGCAAAGAGCTGAGCAACAGCTTCTTTCCTCATACCAGTCCCAGCCCCCACCCTTTTGTTTCTGTCTTAAAAAAAAAAAAAAAAATGGTTTGGGAAAATGCTGTGCCAAAATGAAGCCAAGCAATTTTACTTAATGTTTTGCATTCAGAGTGCGCCAATGGGAATCCTAAGTGGCTCACCTTGGGAAATGCTCTGTGCATTTTGTATGGTGAAAGATAACTGGTTTACATCCATTTTAAGCACAGATTGGTTGACATGCTCCCATGGGAGGAAGGAGGAAATTGGTGGAGCTTGACTTAAGGAGTTGCCGAAACCACTGTAGCTTTTGCAGGGTAACCTCTTTATGAAGGACATTTTGGAACACGCAGTGGTGCCAAGTCTCTCCTTCTCGTTTAAAGGCATACCCGTCCAAACGGTGACAATTCATTTCATGCAGTGACCCTCACAATTAAAAGGAATGGGATAGGTGATATTGTAGTTTGTAAGTCCTCACAGAGGCTCCTAGAAATGATGAAATGAAATGAGAGGTATTAAATATGTGTCTAAAAACTTGCTAGGGTGAATTCAGTCGGAATCAAATGCTCAAACTATTTTATTATTCTAGTCCCGTGGGCCTCTATAGCTTTTCATTTAACAACCCTATCTGTTGTTAAGCGCAGACCAGGGAAATGCACAGGTAAATATTATAAATACATCAGCTTAAGGGTAAGGAACATTTTTCTCCCTGTGGAAAAGACACAGCCTTCTGCAGTCAGTATACATAGCCACTGCAGATTAAGCAAAGGGCTCTGTGGTTTCAATCTGTGGGGGGATTTGCAGTGTGAGAGACGTCTCTGTTACCGATTTGATTCTTTCCTGTAGCAGTGCATGCTTGCATTGTGTTGTGATGCTTGCTCTATCCAGACTCGCCTTGCGAGGGATAATCGAGCTAAAGTTAAAACTTTGAGGCATGCCAAAGTGGAATCTTGCATGCTTTGAATAATGGAAGGAAATTGCTCCTTTGGCTTGTTCGAGAATCTGCTAGTGGGTGAACTAATTCAGAGAATGCTTCCAAACTGGTTACATAATCCAAATGGTGGAGATTGTGTGTTTGAAGGGTGTTCTAACTCCATAATAGTCAAAGGAAACACTGGAGACCTGACCTTTCAAAAAGCCCATTCCTTTATTTATGCTGTGAAAATTCTTTTTCTCTCAATTTAAAATTCCAGTTTACCTCCCAGTCTGTCCTATATGCTGACAGCACAGAGCCAGGTTTATACAGTGCAGGAGGTACACCTTGGGCTGAGCAAACATCATACTGGAGCATGAGGATTATGTTTGAGTTTCTCTGGAGCAGATCTGGAACTATGGAGAGATAGTTGAAATATGTAAAGTAGGCTTGCCTTGGAAATACTGTATTATGAAGATTGCATTAGCAAATAAATACAAAGCGGAATACATACAGGGCAATTTTACATCTGTAAGAATTGTACAAATATACTTTGCACCGAGGAGCAGAAGAGGCTGTCTGCACCTTCTCCAAATCTAATTTAGAATTTCGTCTTTAACAAATCAGGTCAGTGGACAGTTGTCCACATACGTACGTCTATGTCACATTTAGATTCTCAGGATGATTTATGTGAGTGCCACAAAGATTCACCTGCTTTTAAATGCATGTCTTCCTGAATGTATAGTCATGAAGGTGAGATATCCACTGTAATTACCATCACAGAGATCACCTGCTGTCAGAGATAGATTCTAATGTGACTGGAATACAGACGAAATAAGCACCATGCCCAATTATTATCTTCCCTTTCATTGAAACTGTCAGCATTAAGATCATCACTCCTTGGCATGAAGCAAAGGGGCACGTGCTTTTGGGATTGCCTTAAGAAAATCTGTGTGTGTGGGGGGGGGCTGTTGCATATTATATCATATGATGGAAGTCTGCCATGAATTTCTTGACATAATTTATTTTTTAAAGTACACGTGTTTGACCTCATGAACCTATAATAAGCACATGTCAAGCTGACGCATGTGCTTCTCTTCCCCGCTCTCTCTTCCTAATGCTTGATGAAAGTTGTCCCAATGCCAGCTGAAAAGCAGTCATAGCATTCGTAACATTCCCTACATTCACAGCACTAACACACGCCGTACGTACACAGCACTCACATCAGCTCCAGAGCTGTACAATGGATCAAATCTCTGACAGCACCGTGCCGTACCCCTTATTACATACATGCTCCTTGGAAGGATGAATGGTTTCCACTTCCAGCACATCCAAGACTAGCGCTTCTACCCTTCTTTGCACTGTTCTCACGGTCCGAGGAATCGCTCTAGCACACTGACAACCGCAATGTCATTAGAGGACAATGCTTCGCCGCGAGCCAGATAGCTCAGAGCCTCGGTCATTAGTGCTTTTGCCTTGACAAGATTTGATATTTGTGCCAGCACTGTGGGCAAGCAGGCTTTTGATGTGGCAGGCTTCTCTGTCCCACAGGAATGCTGGGCCCCTTTCCCTTTCGCTGGGACACCTCTGATCCGCCTGCCCGGGATGCAACTGTCCCTGTGCTGATAAAGGACAAAGCTTGAACCTCCCAGGATGCACCTGCTTCTCTGTTGATAAAGAAAAGCGGCTGGATCTCACCGCATGCCATGGGGGCAGGGGCCAGGAAGGAGATCATATGCCCCAGTCAGGCCGGGCCAGACACAGCCTTCATGTGTCCCCGTCAACTTCATCTGTTCTCCTGAAGGATGGCCCCTGCTCCCCCCCCCCCGTATACACCTCCGAAATTAGACCTGCAGGATTGATTACCAGCGCTTTGAGTCCAGCAGAGAGGAGTGAGAGGCTCCAAACTCTTATCAAATCCTTCAAGCCAATCCTGGGCTGTCATGGGAACTTCATCAAAGTCATTCTCTTGCCCCTGTGATTGTGATCTGTTTCATCAACTGAACTCTCCAGGCCCTGGGAGAGCGATATTGCAGGAGGTGCCTCTCATCGATTACCTTTCCAGGGCCACAGCCAGTCTTCATTGCATGACAGTGCAGCAGCTGTGAAGACCTCATGTTGACTTGGAGATGGGCAGAGAGGGGAGGGGAGGAGAGTTAGTGGCTTTAACCGCGTTTTATATCTTCCTCCTCCTCCTCCTCCTCCTCTTCCTCGACAGCATCGCTCACTCTTGAGATGGTTTGAAAGTGTTTCTGAACTCATTTAAGATCTGTAATTATACCTGCACGTAGACGGCACCTGAAATGTCCCTGGAGACTGAGTGAGGACAGACGTGGGCTTCGTTAAGCCCTCTGATTACTGCTGGATGGTCACGCACCAGTGCCACAGCACCACAGCGCCACAGCACTGCTGGTGATTAAGAGGGGAATAAACCCCGATCAGATGTTTCCTTTTGGGGGGGGGTCTTTACCCAAGGCACCCACAACAGCATATTTAGGAGACAAAAATGAGGCATACGATCCTAGTGTTGTGAAATGGGATAAATATTCCCCAAACACCAGAGGTGGGCAGGGTGAGTTTACAGTAGAGGTCTTAATGGCTGCTGTGTTTTAGACTGATTATTCTGGGTTCAGTAAAATGGTGGGATTAGAGTTGATGTTACATGCCTGAGGCAATGTCTAAGCACTGAGGAGCGCATCGTGGTTCTGTATTTTCAATATCAGACTGAGGGCAAAAAACAGTCTTCTCTATCAAAAGCGATTGACCAAGGCATATGGATTTTATAAAGCTGGCACAAACCCGGAGGCATCCTGCGAGACATCATTTCTGTGAGCGAGCGAGCGAGTGAGTGAGTGGCAGCGTTACTGCACTGTGAAATAAAACTCCATGAATTTGAATAGTTTCCTTCTCTCTGAGCCTGTCCAACACAGATGTGCTGTCCAGTCTCTGTAAACAGCGGAGGTGGAGCCCTGGTCACACTCCGGTGGCTCAGAAGAGACATTCACACGGAGGATGGGGCTTGTTTGGCTGCTCTGAGGAGCCTGCCAGGCACCCATGATCCCAGCACAGATGGAGCCTCCGCCACCGCCGCCATGGTGCTCCACTGCAAATCTCCTGCCAACCGGCCACATGACCGAGGGGGGGAGAATTTGCATACAAATGTCCTCTTTAAAAAGGAACTTCACACATCAGCACATTTTTTGTATGCTTTTTATGGTCATTGCTCATAAATAAATAAATCAATAAGTACACATAAGCAAGGGCAGGAGATGCGCATTTGTGGCAGAAAATCTCTGTGCTCTGTATGTAAATTGATGGTGCTCCCTGAAACATAAGCATCATCCCCAAAACCATTTCAGTCTGCTTTAGATGCAAGGACACAACTAGCCTAGCTCTGCCCATTTGATGATGCAGCCCTGGGCATTATCCTTACATGCAAACCGGTCCAACCATTGGCCAGACGTCAAAGGCAACTCCATGGCATGAGTCAATGTGGGTCCAGACTACATTAGGGGAACATGATGCCCCCTTTGACTGCACTGAGACTCCAGGAGACGGGAGACACCCATTTGTGTCCTTGGCCCAGTGTGGGTATGATTATGAATGGAGGGCGATGCAGGGAGAATATGTTTCATAAATATGTTACATTTGGGGAGGCTTTGACTCCTTGCCACCAGGCCCGGCGCCTCACTGGGAGAAATGGGAGTGACCTTGGAAGCCCTCCGTGCTCAGATGGCACGTGTGTTGCAGACAGGCTTCTGAGCTGTAAATCCTCCTGTGAGGGTTCCTCTCTCATGCAGGAAACAGGAAGCAGACATCTAGCAGCTTCCCCCTCCCAGTCACACACACACATACACACACACACATACACACACACACACACACACAGAAACACATACACACACACACACACACACACACACACACACACAGAAACACACACACATACACACACACAGAGAAACACACACACACACACAAACACACACACACAAACACACACACAGTCACAAACACACACACACACACACACACCAACACACACACACACACAATTGTTGACGTGCCATTGTACTGTATTCTCACAAGACTTGTGGGCATAATGAATTCCTTGGTAAGGCTTGGGTGCATTCGCAGAGACACGCTCCACACCCAGTAGCATCCACCACAGGACTCATCTGAACACTACATCAGCTCCTCAGAGCATCACAAACATATTTGAGGATTTTTTTAGGTTTATTCCTAGAAGTCCGATGGGCTTTGCATTTTCCTGATGATGGCTTATCAGTGGCTGGCAGTAAAGACCTGACAGCCTAGACCTGAAGGCCACATGTTTATTGAGTAATTGAAACCGAGAAATGTGGCTGTGAATTCAATACAGGCTGTCAATCATGACACTGCAGTGATACAGTTACTGGCAGCCCGGTGCCCTGTCAGACATCACGAAGAAATTACAAATCAACAGCATGCTATCCTAGCCAAGGCAACCTCTCTGCCCTCAGTCCTTCGGGAGAAATAGCTTCACTATTCCTAAGCCCTGATCTTTTTATTTTTTGAATGACATTTGTAGAGTGCATATACCCTCAGCCAGGTAATCATTGTATTTATGATTTCATTGTTTCTTAAATACTTTGAACCCTTTAAGATGACTATGGGGTGTGGAACTTATTTGTATTATCCCTTGTTAGCAGTAGGACTACATTTTCAAGTTCCTATTTCTCTCAAAAGGTTTCTTTTTTTCCGTAATAGCATGGCTTTTCCAATAGTTCCCCATCTTCCAGCTCATTTTTAAAAGATATCCCACGCCCCAATACATTATGTATTGGTATATAAATGAGCTATTTTGGATTCTCACGGGTTTCTTTATCTCCTCTCACATCGCACTATCATGTGTTGCTGCATGCGTGTCTCTCAGGAGGTAAATCTGAATGTTTTCACTTGTGGTGGGCTTATGCGTCTTTATCACGGAGAGGCAGGGAGCCATCTTATCATGCAGATCAGTGAGTCCTCTTGTTTTCCTGCTCTGATTTGCATAGTGATATTTTCCTTCTTCTGTCTTCCTTAAATGTCTGCTCACCTTGCGCAGCTTGCCACTCCTCTTCTGGCCAACCGCTCTGCATTCTGAGTGGAGGGACTCTTAGCTAGGCAGTAGTATAGATTTGGCCTTTTCTAATCTCCTGCCTCTTTGACTTCGTCTACAGGAGTCTATGTAGTGCCCATCTTATACAGTGCTAGTGTGTTTCCATGGCCATACCTTTGTCTAGGGGAGTCTATGTAGTGCCCATCTTATACAGTGCTAGTGTGTTTCCATGGCCATACCTTTGTCTAGGGGAGTCTATGTAGTGCCCATCTTATACTGTGCCAGTGTGTTTCCAATGCCATACCTTTGTCTAGGGGAGTCTATGTAGTGCCCATCTTATACAGTGCTAGTGTGTTTCCATGGCCATACCTTTGTCTAGGGGAGTCTATGTAGTGCCCATCTTATACTGTGCCAGTGTGTTTCCATGGCCATACCTTTGTCTAGGGGAGTCTATGTAGTGCCCATCTTATACTGTGCCAGTGTGTTTCCATGGCCATACCTTGCCATATGGTGACTGGGTTGGTGCAGCCAACATCCATTATGCAGTTTGAGCTACTAATCTCATGCCATCTTGGCAAGGTTGTGAATATATACATACAAATGTAAATGATTATAGTTTAGCTATTCCAAACTGTATTTAGTTACAAACTGAAATAGAGTATGTTCAGTCCTTGGTTTAGCACCATACCGTCAGCCTGAGTATTTAAAGTATGTAAAAAAAGTCCATATGAAAGTCCCTACAGCAATTTTAAGTGTGCTCAAAGCCAAAGCAGTATAACAAATCTAGACAGAAGTTGTGTCTATTAGTTGCAGTGGTGCAATATGCATGCTACTACTAAATAATAAATAGTGCCATTAAACATTGAAGGTTATTAGAGGATCTAAATAAGAAGCCAGATGAAAGACCTTGGAGAATGTTGTTATGAGGATATGTACCATCCTAGCTCGAGGAAACTTGGGGTAATTCTTCATTACATCAGAGGCCGTAAGGAGATACTCTCTCTTGCCTTTAGGCTATCTCCAATGACTAGTTTTGATATTTTGGGAGAATTACTTATGTTTGCAAATGAGTAACCCACAGTAACAGTTCTAACTAAAACCAGTCAAGTACTCATGGTCTGATTGCATTTCAATTCTTGTAATTTTGTTATTTTATGCCATATGGGTTAGCCAGAATAATCTTCACTAGTCCCTATAGATTCCACTGATTTTACATTTTCCTCCAGTTATCTTAATAACCGCAATAAAACGTGTACGGAATTTCAAAACTCTTCTAATTTCCATATGGTTTACAGTACAAAACATATCCATGAATTATATTTGAGTTGTGTAGAGTCCAGGGCCCTTGTTTGTGGAAGATTGTTTTCTCTCTTAGATCATATCCACATCTAAATAGGACAGTCAGTTGCTGTCATGCCAGTGTAATGGTAGCCAGTGGAGACAGTGCTGTGCAATGAGTAAACAATATGCCCCGACACAGATGATAGCAGCCATAGGTTTTAGCCTCCTTGTTAGCACGAACGCCACCTAGATCTGAGGTTGTGAGTTAGTGTCCTACGCGCAGTGGTGGAATGTAACGAAGTATTTTTACTTCGTTACTGTACTTCGTTACATTTTTACGTATCTGTACTTTACTTAAGTAAAAATAATAGTGCATACTTTTTACTTTTACTTCGTTACATTTTGCTGCTATTATCTATACTTTTACTCCGCTACATTTCTTCAATATGTGTCGTTATTCGTTACATTTTATGAACACAGTTTCGCCAACCTGTTGCCTACACAAAAATATGGATTGCGTTGCTTTAGGACGTTTCAACCAATCAGATGGCTCTATCATCTCCAATGACAGCAGCCAAATACGGCAGCAGCACTACGGTAGCCTTGCCTGTTTTGCTTAAACATTTGATAAACAGCCTGACTAACAAACAACTTTTCAGCATGGATTCAGAGTCAGCCTCATCTGAGGACATGTTCAAGTTCAGATGCCCCAAGAATAACTCGTGGAGGTTTCAGTGCGTTTCCTGTCTACCTCAAAAAAGGAGTTGCTAGACTTCAAAATTCGCCTTCAAATTTGGAGAAACAGGTCGAGTTATGCAGAGTTCTTGCTATGCTAAGTTAATGTCTATGACTTTTGAATATCGTATGCGGTTACTGACATGTTTTTATACTGTTATCTAGCAAAATATATGTTGACATACAGCAATAGCATCAAAATAACACGATTTTACCTTGATTGTTTATTTAACGTAGTGATAAGATAAAGCTGGTAGTTTAGCAATGTCAAGCTAACGTGAAGATTTGCCTTTTTTATTGACTGGTTATTGCCTGGCATGCAAACTTACTGTAATGCCTAGTCTTGGGTTGGTCAATATGTTTTTTTTTCCCCTTTTCTGCAATCAATAGAGCATTAAACTCTGCATTGACCAGTTTAACAACTCCATTTGTTTTTCATGTTTCATATTTCCATTTTTTTACACGTTTACAATTAAATAAAAGATTCAAAGATATACAATTTTGTCTTTATTGGTTTGGCTTAATGGTATTAACTTTGCAAAAAATCCCTGGTAGATAAATTGTCATCAGCAGAATTGTAAGATAGAGTGTGAACAGTATTACAGACAATAGGCCCAATAAGTACACCAACCTTTCCAATTAACAAATGCTGTTGCTTATAATTATTACTAGTAGTGACATATGTAGAGGCATTTATTACCAGTCGCTATTTCTTTATCAAAATGGCACAGCCTAGTCATTGAGAGACAACCCATTGTGTGAGTACTTTTACTTTTACTTTTAAAGTAAATTTAAAAGTGAGTACTTTTACTTTTACTTCTACTTTCATTTTCCTCAGTACTTGTACTTTTACTTAAGTACTAAACGTCAGTACTTCTTCCACCACTGCCTACGCGGGACTGTGCTTGCTTACACAACGCAGGTTGCACAAGTACAAAGTATGGTCAGTCTTTTCAGAAATATCTCAGTAATTTCTGGAAATGTTTTCTTATTATGCCGATTAAAGCAAGTATTATGTATCACCTTCATTTAAGTCAAATAAATTGGATGTCACAATATGAAAATGGAAGTACTGTGCACTGTAACCCCACTTGACATTCAGATGTAACAGTTGCCTTTCTGAAAGATGACTGAAGAGTGTTTTTCTTTTGGGGAATTTTGAAGGCTGCAACAGAGCATTCACGCTTTCACTCTCAGTCCTTCGAGGTCTTAATGGGATGTGTTCAACTCTCAGTCCTTTGAGGTCTAAATGGGATGTGTTCAAGGTAGGCAGTCATTGAGAGGTGCATCAAGGCTATTACAGATTTGTGCATGCATGTGAAGGTCCTTATGCTTAGTGAGCTAATGGTCAAAATGGCTGGTGAGGGTGTGTACTACCTTGATATCATGTCCTTGAAATCGATTAGAGAAAAAAAGAGGGGGCTGTGTTGTTAAGACCTATATCATATAATGCCCACTATAGTTTCTGATGCAGTTCTTGTCAAGTAAATACATTTTTTATTTACATCTGTTTAGCAAAGTGCAAATACATCTGCATATTCAATTGCCATTGGCTCTCTGGCGTTCTGATATTTAAAGACACAGATCAGTGTCTTCAATCAGTCATAAGTAAAACATTTTTGTATATACAGTATGATGTGATAACCATCACTTGTAATAAACGTGTCTTCAATGACAACAGAAGCCTTAGATTTACTTACAGTAAGTTACATGTTCTTCTTTACCCTATACATTTAAGTTATTTGGAAATCCTATTTATTCAGGCAAAGCCATTCATCCACATTAATCATCTGCAACACTTGTAGTATAATCCTTGTCCATTATATCTACACTGTGAAGGTTTATACATGGTAGTTATAACTGAAAAAACATCAGAAAATCCAAATATTTTTTCCATGCACATGGCATTACATACATATTTTAATGTAATTGTTTGTGTATATATGTAAGTCCAGTTAACTTGTATCCTAATATACCACATAAAGTGCCAGACCATGGTGGCTGTTGCACATTCATGGATCAACATTTTCTTAAATCAAATCTAATCTAATCTTTTCAGAATGTATTATAGTCCACAAATACATGTCTAATGAGGAATATTAAGTCTTCCAACTGTGATATTATAATGTCAAGAATATCGCAACATATGTTGTTTGTCAAATTAATCACATTGGTTTGTTTGTCATTGCTGTGAAATTGCTTAAAATTCAAGATTTTCTTGCTATTCTTGAGCCAATGCTATATTTGAATACTAAGTCCCAAATATACCAAATGCCTATGAATACAGAGTTTTGGGTCACTGGTCAATGATATTGTTGACACATTGACTAAAGATGGCAATCAGGAAACAGGTTGGTCTTACTTCTGACACTTCCTCTGGCGTTGATGACAGGTGCAGTGAGTCAATAGGCACAGATTGTTCAGAGCAAAGAAGAAACAGAAAGTTTAAAGTTGGGACAAAGGTTCCCCTTTTTTGTGTGTGTATCATGTCGGTGACATTTTGGGTGGCCGCGCTGCCCGTGCCATACAGAGAATAGATGGCTGAGGGTGCAAATATGTAAAGTGTTACCTGTCGATAAATAAACAAGGCAGACTACTTAATGGAAGCCTGTGTTCACAATATTTAATGTTCCCCACGCACTCTCCCCCGCCCTTAGTGGACAGGTTCTGGACAGGTCTCCGTTAATTGCTGTCATGTTGACTGATGGATCGCGTCGTGAGGAGGAGGCCCAGGTCTGTGTTAGCTCCACTGCAGAGAAATGAATGAAACATGGACACCCCTGTTGTTAACACTGGCCAGCATCAATAATTGACAACAAATTTGCTGAAGTGGCAAGAGCGTTGAGATAACTGCAAAGTTTGTTGCACATAAGAGTTGAATTTATTGGCCTAACACACAAATTCCTTCTTCGCCTGATTTGCTCAGGATGTTGACATTCTTCTCTTTTACATCGAATGGACCACACAACTGACTTTTATACAACAAAATGATGTCAAGTCTTAGTATTATTTAATTTTAGTAACCACCTACCACAGGCGTTAGTGTGTGTGTGTGCGTGTGTGTGTGTGTATGTTTTTGTGTGTGTGTGTGTGTGTGTGTGTGTGTGTGTGTGTGTGTGTGTGTGTGTGTGTGTGTGTGTGTGTGTGTGTGTGTGTGTGTGTGTGTGTGTGTGTGTGTGTGTGTGTGTAGAACTGCATAGCCCTTGCACCACCTAATGTTAAATGAGGTGAAATGTACAGGTGAAATAAGATTCAATACCCTTGTATTCTCCACACAGCCATCTGATATTTCGAGTAAGCATGCACAAAATGAGAGTGATAATTAGAAACCACCGGATTGCAACACATAAACAATGAAGTCAGTTAACGGTGACTGTAATCTTTTTAGTGCCTTCAAGAATTGCCCTTCACTCACACCCGCCTCCTTAGTAGCTTGAGGAGACATATTTTGGGGGAGGTGTGACGTCACCAGGAGAGCGAAGAGAAAGTCGCGTCTGTAGCTGCGGCTGTTAAGAACAGGGGCAAGCCCGAGGAACTGACAGAGGCGCTGGCGGAGAAACAGGCTCGCCATTAACTTCAACTTAACCGTAGGCGCATTCGTAAAATAGAAAGACTGGACCTTTTTCAGGGCTCACGGCGCAGCGTGGGATGCATATCGAAAGCCCGGAGAAAACGCGAGGATTTTTCTGCCTTTTCTGAAGACATTTTCAAGTATCTTCTTTTCGTTGGCGGATACATGTCACTGATGACACTCGTTAAATAAATAAATCAGTTTTGGCTACTTAACGAAAACAATACCTTAAGAACATAGGCTACTAGTGAGAGAGCTGCTGCAAAATGATATGATGCTGCAACCAACCACCCCTGATCATCACACGAGTTCAGCATAGTACTGTGTGTGCCACGACGAGTGCCCATCAACACACCGCGTCCACTGGCTGCAGTTAAGGAAGGAAAAGGCTCCGACGGAGTCACGAAGTCTTCTAACGGAAAAGTGAATGAAATTTCGTCACTTGGGAGTCCGGGAATTTAACTGTCCCTCGCTGTTTTTTTCCCTATTAACATTTTGCCTCGTTCTATTAACTGTAAAGACGGGATCATTTCCTATTGTGCGTTGACTGCGCGTTGACTGGTATATCCCAAACGCCCTCTTTGCACATTCACTGAAGGGATCTTTCGTGTTCTTTCTTCAGTGGGGCTTTCTTTTGTGAATAAGTCGCTGCATGGGAGCAGAATGGAAGACTGGTTTTCCTTCTGAAGACCGCTGGCTCTGCTTCCCGGCTGTTTGACTTTCTTGACAGAATGCAGCTTCTCAGAGTTGCGTGGGCTTTAGCAGGAGCGGCAGTTTTCTGTTTTGTCATTCTTTTGATCCACTCGCGCTTCTTGAAAGAAGGTAATGTGGGTTTACTTGCTCTCCGCTGTCAAAACTGTAGCAATGTGTCTAGTTTGTGCGTCACCTGTCGTTCCGAGGTGGTAGTTTCTGATCTCTTTTGCATGGGCATTAGGCTATATCTGATAAGATTGAATCACCGAATACGCGTCACTTGCGCCAAAGTGCGCAATCAACATCTCTACTGTGGCTTATTCTAACGTGTCTTTCTCTAGATGGAATTTCTTAACTGACAGAATCTTTGCGTTTTTTTAGAGGTTACCTATAAAGAAACCAATGATTAAAACGCAGGTGACCAACATTGGCCAATTTGGAATGATTTCAGAACACATTTGACGAATACAAATGTTTTGTTCGCAGGCGCGTATGCGGCCACGAGAGGATGAGTAATGTTGCGAGATAAAGTGATTTATAGTTGTTTTCTTCAATAGATGGCACTAGAGTCTAGCTTAAGGGTAACGGCGGGGTCAAACTGTAATTATTTCCTCCCATTAACCACAATTTTTTTTGTCATTCCACTGAATACCAGACTGACTTAACACAATGCGACCAGCTATACATTTAAGCTGCTGTCACAGGCTTGGCATGGTTTGTTAAACAATCTGTTGAGAAAACAATGTGTATGCCTGATAGAATATCAACATTTCACCATCAGAATATCTGCTCCCTCAAAAGAAAAAGAGGTGACATTTTTATATTATCAATATTATAAGCAACATATAGTCTGTTCACAATTCATGACCTACATGTGCAAGAATCATCCAAGGGTATTTATGGTTAAATGATCATCCATGTCTATTTAACATCTGCTTTAAAATTACAATGTAAGGACAGATGAAAATCCCATGTATGCCTCAGTGTTACTCCTCTTCTCACTGCAAGTACACTGCTCTCATAAGTAATCTAATGTGGCTGCTTTTTGTGCCTTGGGGGGAAACAAGTGTGTTTTGTTTATGGATGAGGCAGGAGGTCAGCGGGTTGCGGTGCTATGTGGTGGGCACCGTGGCCTCCTCCTCCTCCTCCTCCTCCTCCTCCTCTCCGTCACGCCTTAATGTGGAAATGCGGGTCAACCTGTGGCAAGCGCTCGCCCTCCACCTCAGACCCGTGCCCATCTGAGAGAGACCCTTTCAGATGCATAGCCCACCTGACTCCCATCAGCTAAACCATTCAATAACTAACTAAACAAATAGAGTTTGGTGACATGAGAAATGTAGGCTACTGTTCCATAACATATCAAAATTAAAAGACTTTGCCAGGTAATGTGAAATAACCATGATATAACATATTGTTATGGCATTATGGTGATATTTGCTTAAGCCTACATTAATTGTAACTTTCAAAAGAAACTATGTTCAATGTAGGCTCCCATTTACAGTCATTCCAAAGGTCACACACCTCAGTGCAAACCTTTAAAGAATTGGTGTCACTTGCATTCAGCAATTCATTTACAAATCAATTGATTTACCCAGATCAATTCATTTGTTTAGATTTGCTGTGGAATCTCTCATCATTTTTACAATTTAAACATTTGTATGGGAATAGATTTGCTCATTTTTAACCTTGCAGGGTAGAGTGCTCTCTCTTTCTCACACACATGCACCCACTCATGCACACACACACACACAGAGACACACACACACACACATGACACACGCGCGCACAAACGCACACGCGCACAAACGCACAAACGCACACAGACACATGCACACACACACACATAGATTTCACACCTTCATGGAGGTCAGATATAGTAGTAGACATAGTAGTAAATGACGTTCTCTGAGGAAAATGAAAGTCATAATCCACTGCAGACAGTGTTGTGATATGAATGCTGGGTGTGAATAATAAAAACCATAGGGAGAACATTATGAATATAAATCTCTTAATATGGTTTTTGATTTGTTTTGTTATATAGAATGGCTACAGTTTCCTTTATAGGTGAATATTTTACAAACTAATTTAGCAGGAAGGAAATGTATTCTTTCGTCTTATTATCATACACATAGGAGACATTTTCCACCAGACGATGGTACTGATATATTGTATATTGTGATTGAACAAGCAGTGAAACAGCAGTAGAATTAATAATATTATCTCACGTGTAGTTGTAGCTCTTCTGGATTCATAATATTCTCTCACATGTAGTTGTAGCTCCACTGAATTTCCACTGAGATTTGATAACTTTGAAGATTTAAGGCTTCTTCAAAATGGCTTTGAAGAATCTTAACATCAGCATGGCATTGATGACCCTTTATGACCATTTGGCCAATTGGATGTTTTAAAATGAATGGGACCTCATGAGTTTGGGGTTGCCGTAGTATTTAACTCACACCCTTTTTACGCGTTCATGTTGCGTAGCCTCCGCCCTGATAACCTTAGCTTCAAAGCAGCCTTTGGAAATCGTAACCTCAAGTTCTGTTGTCCCTTTTCCGACCATAAGCTTCCTTTTACTTGGAATCACAGCCTGACTGATCACAGCTTAGGATGCCTAGCAGAGCCATCCTAAGGGGGTGTTTGTTTGAGTCAGTGAGATACTGTTTGCCTAATTGTGGTTAATGTGCTGGTGAACTGTGGTGCAATCACAGAGAGGTGGTGGTGTGGCTTACAGATGGTTAAGCTTATTCATCAGTAGTCCTCCTCCAAAGACACTTAAACCTGCAGAATGGAGGGATTTGGCAATTTTGCCCTTGAGTGCTGCTTCAGGCTGAAGTGACATAAAGATAATACTTGCCGTTTAACGTGGTGGTAATACACCTCCACTCAGATGCAAATGGGCTCAGCACCGCTGTGGTGGAAAATCCTTTATTTTGTCCGACTCCCAGCAACCTGGAGAGGTAAAGCTCCTTCTTAAGGACTGCTGCAAAAGAGCTCAATGGCCCTGAAAGGGTGCTCTCGGGTGTCGAATGTGCTAAAGTAGCAAGAGGTTTTACATATGGGATCACATATCCAACTAGCGCTTGTGCCTAACACTTATGCAGATTTGTTATGTTGGAATTATTTTCCATATGTGATCATTCTGGTAACGTATCTCACAGAGGAGGACTGGTCCCAGAGGTTAGAGACTAGAGGGTCATTTGTCTAATCGACCTGTCAGAGAGTGGGAGGACCATCTTCTCATATCAGCATTTTCCTCCCAGGGCGGAAGCCAGGCGATGCTCCTGCTGCATTGGCAAGATATCAATCATTACAATTTAAAAGGGCGCTGTTCAATTTCTCATAAATAAGGTAGATCATGTTGTGAGTGCTACGCTCACACAGGGAATCTCCACTCACTCTAAGGAGCGAAAACTCTTAAGTTCATGGCCATTCGTTCGCTCACCACATAGTTCTTCATGCTAGTTTTATTGCCTTCAAGTGGAGGCCTTCTTTAGGCATTCCAATCTGTCCATAAAACCATGCTTGGTTATGCAAACCATTGCATCAAGTGTACATTTGTATATGGTGCTACACAGCAGTCACCTTCTATCTCTTGTATGTAGGATGACTTATGGTGGTTTAAAAATCATCCTGCAGAGGACGAACATAACCTTGATGTAGTTGATTGTCCCACTAAAAGTTTCATGCCACTGCTTCAAGCTTTTAAGAAACAATACATTTAATATGATCAGGGCCACAGCACTCTGAAATGAGGTACATATCCTTTTTAGTGGGGGGCATAATAGAGGCATTATCGATCCCAGCCTGGACTAGCCAAAGCTCTCTCCTCCACGCAGGCTTATTCCTGAAGTTATTTGGTGGTGATCATTCTTTTTGTTGGAACAACCTATAGGAAAACAACATCCGCTTTTGGCCTAATCCCCGCTCCTCAACATGATTGTTATCCTTATTTTCAATTG
>NC_137912.1:26424384-26471884 GCF_963457725.1 Sprattus sprattus
AGGCAAGCAAATGTTAAGTGCTAGCAGTACATTTCATGGGCTGTGCATTTCTTTTTTTAGATTGACAATAAATTGTGGCTTGAAAAGTGTGCAAAAGCTTGACTAAATTGTATTCCCTACATTTTTGAAACACTCTCTCTCCCTTGTTCAGTCTCTCGAGTGCTAAAGCCTGAAGATTCTCTAGACGTTTATCTGTGTATGGTGGCGTGTGTCGGAGAAGCATGGAGCGAGAGCTTATCGGACTTCTCTCACAAACAGGCAGCGCATTGGAGGAGATGAACTGATGGTCTCTGTCTCCCTCTTACTGTCAGCATCCATGGCCTTGAAGAACTCTCTCAACAGAAATGCTGCATCACTGATAAAGACGATTATCAGAAATTCATTAAGAGAGTTCCTATGGAGGTACTCTTAGGAGCGAGGTCAACATCCAGTTTTTTAGGACAGTTCATTTTGCTGAGAAAAGGGTTGAATGTATCAATTCAATTCAATTTAATGTATATAGCGCCAAATCAATGAAATTGTCTCAAGGAGCTTTACAGAGCCCAGAGCTTAAACCCTCCTAGAGCAAGCACAAGGAGCAAGGCACAGCTCCATCTAAACAGGAAGAAACCTGTCTATCTCAGTCATGTCACATCACTCCACCCCTTCCTGTTGAACTTAGCACAAAAGAAATGAATTTTTTTTTGCAAGATGCGCTTGAGGTAAGATTGTTGTTTGGTTCAGCATCTCTGACTCATTCCTGGCCAGATTTAGTGCGGTGTGTAAGTGTCTTTTTTTTCCTTGCCTCAAAGGCAGGTTATAGCCCGCATTGTAATTACGTCCCATGTAAACTCATAAATCTCAACGTCAACACTGCCACTTTGGCAAACCTCATGCATATTCATAAAGGCCTAAATATTCATGAGCAAATGTCTGACCAAACTCTGTCGGAACTATAATTGTGAAATATAACCAGCATCTTTTTCCTACAGCCGCTGCCTGCAATTAGGCTTTTGAAGGTCTGGTGCTCTCTGGATGTTATAAGATAACCTAGCATGTGGGAAATGAGACATTGATAGTCCGACACGGCAGTGGACAGCAGACCTTGAGGTTAAGAGAGTGGGAACCATCTCAACCCAGATGTGTCCTTCAAAACCCTAGCGGTCACATGGGAGATGAGGTACCTCTCTGTTCGAGAGCTCATACCAGCACACTGCACTGAGACCAGCACGTATCACAGCACAACCTCTCAAATTACCAGTGGGCTTAGATTGGTATGGGTAAGTGCTCTTCAAAAGCCCTTTTAAAAATATTACTCCCCTCATTATACAAACAGCTCTTTCAGATATTTATTTATTTGCTTGGTTATTTCGAGGGAGATGGATAACAGAGCAGGGGGAGTTTGCAGAATCGCCATTGAAGTCACTAAGATACATATCAGATGAGTTGTGCCCAGTAGCCAATGTGAACGCTGTCACTCCGTCAATTGTCAGAGTGATTACTGTGATGATTAAGGGTGCTTCATGGAGCTCATTTGAATTCCTCAAACTGGCTGGGGTGGATTTGTGACCTGTCGATGAACTGGCAGCCCAAGGGTGTAGAGCTACGGACAGAAACTGGACTCGTTTATATTTTTTTTTACAAACTCTGTGACATTAATTTTGCTGCACATTTTGCCAGACAATGAATCAAAAAGGTCAACTGGGCAGTGTCAGTCCTGTTTTTCAGAGTTTTTCACTGATTGATTTCCCCCAGTCCAGTAATTTGATTGCTGCAGATTGTGTTTAATTCTCACAACTTGTTTTGTTACACATTTCATAATTACATGCTTCAACAACCAGTTGGCTCGGATCCTTTCATAGGCAATTTCATGGTGTTCTGTCAAATTTCCTGCTTGCTTTTGTTAACTTCCACTATGTTGTCCACTACAGATGAATGTTGAACACCTCAAACCCACAGTTCCTAGGAAGTACAACAGGAAGTACAACATCTTGATTTGCCTTAGCCTCTGTTTTGTTGTGGTTGTTTTCTAAAAGAGGAGGCATGTAGCTCATATCTGTTAATGTTTTATTGAGGGTTTGGAGGTTTAGGGCTAAGAGTAAGAGCAGGAGCGAGAGAGGCCAACAGAAGGAGGGAGGATGTGAGAGTCTTTATCATACAGCTGAGGCTGAGAGTGCAGAGCAGCTGAATGAGGAGGAGATTAAAGACAGACCGTTTCGAGGCGGCATTCAATCACTGCAGTCCGGGAGTCTTCCCACAGCATGCTGATGAGGCCCAATGAATGGACTCATGGACTCCTGCTCCCACACTGCTCGGCCAAGGGTGATTATTGCTTATATGCCACAGATAAATTGCCCTACCTTTGGGCGTCCGGGCCTCGCCTTCTCCGGGCCTGCCGCGGGGGGTGAGAAATGGGCCTGGTTCCACACGGGAAGGGCTCTAACCTGGGGGAAAACATGCAGCGTTTAAGGTGCACTGCCAGCGTGGCCCATTTGCGGATCCTCTGGGACTGTAAATGCACTTAATTACAGAACAGCAGCATCTATGAATGTGTGCAGTGGCAAGACGGTTGGAAGAAGGGAAGGGTGGGGGGTGGATTTGTTCTTCCCCACCCCCACCCCCCTCTCCCTGTACCCGCCTCTGGAGTTCTTATTTCTGCACTCATTCTTTAGATAAGCACACACTGCAGTGTTTCTAGATAGCAATCTATAAAGAGTGATTATTTGCCATTACAATTAAGTAAGGTTTCGTTCTCCTTTTTTCCTCTTCTTTCATTTTAAGCCTCAACACATCCTGTTTCACGACCATCGTTAAAAAGCGCAGAGCTAAAGAACACAGTAGAGACTGTGTAACCACAATTCTGAAACAAAGCTGTCATACTTCAGTGTAGTCAGTGATGCGCTAACTCTGCGGCTCCAATTAAGTGTGTGTGCATGAACGCTTGTGTGTGTGAAGATATGTTTGTGCATGTGCATCAGTCTGTGTGTTTGTGAATGTGTGTGTGTGTGTGTGTGTGTGTGTGTGTGTGTGTGTGTATGTGTGTGTGTGTGTGTGTGTGTGTGTGTGTGTGTGTGTGTGTCTGTGTGTGTCTGTGTGTGTCTGTGTGTGTGTGCATGAACGCTTGTGTGTATGAAGATATGTTTGTGCATGTGCATGAGTCTGTAAGTGTGTGGGTGTGCTTGGGCGTGCTTGTTTGTGTGTGCGCATGTGTGTTTGTGTGTGTGTGTGTGTGTGTGTGTGTGTGTGTGTGTTTGTTTGTTTCTTTGTTTGTGTGGGTTCACAATGGAAAGAGGGACATTGAGGGAAAATCAAATCACCTCTTGGAAACGTTCCAGTAGTCACTGAAGCGTACCGAACAACTGACTTTGCTTGAAATGGATTGGATAGACAGGACTTTCACTTCATGTGACGAGAGCGGTTGTAACGAGAGTTGTCTGCGGAACTTTTCCGAATTCTGGCAGCTTTGACAGAGCTGTAATGATTCTGCGTGGCTGTAAAAGGCTGGGTCTGAAGCCTGTTGTGTGATAAACTGCACTTTGAATCCAGCTGAATCAGTGATGGGGAAAATGCTCACACACACTGTAAGTTGAGGTTTTCTTGGCCCCCGCCCAACATCCATATCCTATCCCTCTGCGCTGCATTCGTCACTGACATGTTGTACTGTATGGGCAGCAGATGTGCTGTTTCCTGCTGGCTGGGCACTGGCAGCGAAATTGGAGTCGGTGTGCGGCTGCCGGCAGTCGACTGCTATCAGAACCAGGGATGTGCTGTGCCGAGAAGCTGTGCTGGCTCTCGACTGGCCTGATTAGGCTTGTTAAAGGCATCATTTAAAGCTACCCCACCAGGCCAGAGGGTAGGCAACGGCATCAAGGTTTCACTAATTCAGCGTTCCTATCCAAATTGTATTTTGGGTGCACAGCTTGCTGTTTGGCTTTTCTCTGAACATCTGTATATTGATTTAGTCATTCTCGAAAGGTGCCAGCACATCACTGTCAGTCTGCTAATGCCAGGCAAGGCTGTGGAGTGCTGTACAGAGAGACCATTGTTAGGACAGACAAACTACTACAAACATATTTTGTACTGCAGATATTATTATTTGGGAGATTGGTGAGACTGCAGAGAATATTGGCAAGGTTGTGTGTGTGCATGTGTCTGTGTGTGTGTGTGTGTGTGTGTGTGTGTGTGTGTGTGTGTGTGTGTGTGTGTGTGTGTGTGTGAGTGTGTGTGTTTTGTCGATGTGTTTTTCTGGACGGTTCGTTGTGAGGGAAGACGAGAGGATGTTAGGGAGACCAAATATCCATTCTCAAATCCCTCTGCAAATACTGTGCTCTAATGAACTACTGGCAACAAGCATTGCTACCACTGCAGTCATAATTAACTGTGTCTCTTCAGTCTGTTAGCATTTCAATTATTTCTACTGCTAATGTTTTAATACATACATTGAGTATTTTGAGAAATCTTTGGAAAACCAAACACTGTTCTTAAATTAGATACAGCAATAATATAGTTTTAATATAGTATACCACAAGTTTAATTTAATTATTAATTTAGTTTTGCATTTTGTGTGGCAGATGGGCAAGTCTGACCCCCAGCTATCTCTGCAAAGAACCTCTCAGCTGTAGAAGCTGAGCACATCCCAGTCATGTGTAGTACTGTATGTAGAAAAGACACCCACCCAGAGCCCATCCCAGTCATGTGTAGTACTGTATGTAGAAAAGACACCAACCCACAGCACAGTCATGTGTAGTACTGTATGTATGTAGAAAAGACACCAACCCACAGCACAGTCATGTGTAGTACTGTATGTATGTAAAAAAGACACCAACCCACAGCACAGTCATGTGTAGTACTGTATGTATGTAGAAAAGACACCGACCCACAGCACAGTCATGTGTAGTACTGTATGTATGTAGAAAAGACACCGACCCACAGCACAGTCATGTGTAGTACTGTATGTATGTAGAAAAGACACCGACCCACAGCACAGTCATGTGTAGTACTGTATGTAGGAAAGACACCGACCCACAGCACAGTCATGTGTAGTACTGTATGTATGTAGAAAAGACACCGACCCACAGCACAGTCATGTGTAGTACTGTATGTAGGAAAGACACCGACCCAGAGTCATGGGCTCAGGTCTATCTGCTGTAAAGCACATTGTTATTTTGTAGCTGAAGGCTGTGAGAAGGAGAAGGAGAAGGAAAAGGAGAATGAGAGGTCTTACCTCACTAACCACAATCTTTTAAAGTTTGTGCCCATGCACAGGAAAATGAATCAGCCATATGTTTATTTTTAATGCCATTTAGGTTTCTAATGGGTGGACAATCAGGTGTCCTTCTTTTTCAAAGGGCTGTGCAATTACAGAGGCTGCTGCTGTTTTATAAGTGACTTCCTGCTGCTCAGCTTTTTTAAAAATGTGTCAAGGAGAATGCAAACCACTCAAGTTTTAAATAGTGAAGCCTGAGATTCAGCAGGACTGTGCTATTAACCTGAAGTCTGCATGTATGCATGGACAGGTCCAAGAGGAGATAAGTGCATGGGTACCGACGGCCTCAGGATCACGGATCTGTGGAGACCAAAATTCGGCAGTCTGTCCAAATGTGACAATAAAGCCTGATTTGGTTTTGGGCTCGTATGGTGAACATTTGTCAAATGACTGTAATGGAAGGAAAAGTCAATGTGTTGTGTCTGAATATGTGTGGATGTATGTATTTCTGCTCCCTCAGGAGCAAGGCTGATTTCCTGGCATGTAATGATATTGACTGCAGTATATTAGTTTGACAGCTATCCTTGACGGGGGGAAACCGTAATGGAACATAATGGGTTTGTTGATTTAGAAGAATTGATGAAAGTATAACATCAAACATCTCACAAGACAGCATAGCCTATAGAGCTTTACTCATAGCGCTCGAACCTCAGATCAAACTGAGGTCATCTAAGGTAAATTAACTGAAGGGGCAAACATATCTGTTGGGTAGCCTCTCATCTTGTCAGTAATTTCGCAATATACAATCCAGATTCCTAGAACCCAGTAATGATCTAATATATTCTTAGCTCAGGGCACAAGCAAGGACTACATGCGGTGATGCAGTGATCTGTCATATGCGGTTTATATATAGATATATAGACAGACTTTCTTTGTTGTTAATAAATTGTCTGGATCCATCACCAGCGGAGAGGGGTGATGACAGCAGAGGAGATTGCAGCTAATAACAGCTGGAGTCTTTCAGATGAGACCCTATTGCTCTGGGTATATTACAGAGGCACAACTCCGAAGCCACGCAAAATATTATGTAAAAAAAGGAATGAGAAAATATTTCCAGTGGCACACAGGGAAAATATTCAAAGGGAGCTGACAGACAAAACTCAGTCTGCATTCACTGCAGAAGGGTGTTGGAGGGGGGGGGGGAATCTCTCCCTTGATGCAATACACACATGACAAGCTATTATCTAGCAACCTGAAAGAAGAACAGGGGAGGAGGAGGAGGACAGAGTTAAATGAAGAAAGATGATGATGAAGAAGGAGAAGAGAGAGGGAAGAGAAGAGAAGAAAGGCAGCAGTGGTAGCAGTAGCTCTCCCATCTCTCTCAGTCAGAGGCTCCTGCTGGGAGTGACATGCAGGATTAAAAGCTCTTCATCACGCAGAGCAAAGGCGGCCAACATCACAACAACACATCACTCCATCGCCACACATTTGCATCCATTTAAAAGTGTTCTCAGTAATGATAAGGCTGATGATAAGTGCTGCCTGGCTCTGGGAAAGCAGAGAAAGAGAAACAGAGAGAGAGAAAGAGAAAGGGGGGAGAGGTGGGTTTGACCAACAAACAGTGTGTAGGTGTATGTACTTTTATGTGTATGTGTGTGTGTGTGTGTGTGTGTGTGTGTGTGTGTGTGTGTGTGTGTGTGTGTGTGTGAGGGAGAGAGAGATAGAGAGAGTGAGTCTATGTTTAGCCAGAAGATGACTTTGTTCATCATTGCTCACAGATCCATGCCGAAATTGATTGGATATTTCAAATAAACAAACATCACACTTGTTTCTTTATGACATGGTTTCAGGCTATATCTCAAACACGAAAATGACTGTTTCCAAGCTCATGTAAAGCTTTCAGACTTGATGTTCCTCTCGTGTTCATTGAGCATTTGACTTCAAAAAGGTGCAGAGGTGCAGACGTCTCTCATTTAGAAAGAAACGAAACACACTTGCTGTATTTACAACCTCATGCATCGTGTTTGTCATCTCTCCATCCTCAGACAATGTGAAAATATAGAAGCTATAGAAAGAATTCTGAAAAAAAACATGCTGTTTATGTCGAAGCATGCTTCAGGCTATGAACGAATGCTGTTGAATGAAGAATGGTATAAATGAGCTACTGAGATTAGCACATGGCTGTTTATGGACCAACATCAGCCTAGCACCGAGGGAACCGTGATTTGTACTGTGGTATAGAACATCTATGTCACAGAATATCTTGGACACCATCACATCTAAGTGATCTTAACATATAAACTTGTCTTGTTAGGGGAAAGGTTTTGTTTCTTATGTCAAAGCCTTGCAAGGCACACCCAGTGTGATGGAATCCTATTACCCTGCAGGTGACCTGAGACTTGAGTTAATTACGTTTAAAAAACCTTTACCCTGTGAAGGTAGGCCAGGTTAAGTCACCATTTTGACCCGACTGCCAATCAAAATAACCCGCGCTGGCACCAACAGCCGGCTCCCCGTGGACAGGACCTGGGGTCACTCCGTCAGCCACAGGTTAATTTATGAGCAGCTGGGGCTCAGAGGTCAAAGGTGCTATAATTGAATTCCCAGGATGCTGCTTTGATTACAGCGTTCATTTGTATTAATGCACTTCACTAATGGGCAGTAAACAGGCAGCACAGACATGTCAAATGGTTCCCAAGATAAGCCTGGACCCAAGACCATGGCTGCGTTTCAAAACACGATCTCTTTCCAGCAATACAGTGCAAATGTAGAGAGGAAAGTACTCTATTTCTTCCAGAGATGAGTGTGAGAGTGTGGTGCTGTTTTCTCTGACATGCGGTTCTGTCTGTACATGTGTCTGCAGGTCAGCTGGCGGCTGGCACCTGTGAGATTGTCACCTTTGACAAAGACAGTCTGCCACGGAGGACCATCGCAAGACAGACAGCAAGGTGTGCCTGCAAGAAAGGACAGATCGCTGGGACCACGAGAGCCAGGCCGGCATGCGTGGATGGTAAGATCGCTCTCTCCTGCACTGGTGCCAGGGCACGTGGCAACTCTCCCCTGTGAGACTGACTCCATGTGATTCCAGGCTCCACCCTAGCCATGTCACGAGCAGCATGCCTTTGAAGCCAGACCTTACAAAATGACATCATCTACAAA
Source organism: Sprattus sprattus (assembly GCF_963457725.1). Classification (NCBI taxonomy): domain Eukaryota; kingdom Metazoa; phylum Chordata; class Actinopteri; order Clupeiformes; family Clupeidae; genus Sprattus; species Sprattus sprattus. The sequence continues at coordinate 26,432,729 of NC_137912.1, forward strand.
GAAAAACCACAGGAGATATCTTGGGCCCTGAAAATATACTAACATATGTCACCTTGGAAAATGATTTTTGGTAAAAATATATATATATATTTCATTTATTTTATTACTATGATCTCCTGACACTATATACAACCCAAGCTTGCAAATTCTTTGAGGTCGGTTGACATTTTCGGGGGTTGTTCGACATTACTACCAGCATGGTACTGTCACAAGGTGTTAAGTAAAGTTTGTGAAGCGCCGGTTGTTGTCCTGATGTGGTCTGGTGGGAGTGGGAGGACCTGTCACCACACTGAAGCACTGAAGTTGTGTTTTTCAGTCCGCTACTCCACCTGCCCTCACCGTGAGCGCGATGTGTCGTCCCTGAGTTTGATATTTGTGTCAGACCATCCTCGGAGCTCCTGCTCCTCACAGGCTTGCACAAGTCACGACTATTTGTTCTAGAAATAAACACGCAGAAGCGGGACACAGTCCACTGGAGGGGAATGTCGAATAGAGAGAGAGATGACGAGAAGGGAAGGAAGGGAGCGAGAGAGAGAGAGAGAGAGAGAGAGAGAGAGAGAGAGAGAGAGAGAGAGAGAGAGAAAGAGAGAGAGAGAGAGAAAGAGAGAGAGAGAGAGAGAAAGGGAGAGGGAGAGGGAGGGAAAAATGAGATTTCAATCATTTTAATCTGCTGGAGTTCTCAAGGTCTTGGAACTGTTGTAATATCCCCATGCTCCAGTTGATACAGTCTTTGTCCTTCATTCTTCGCTGCAAACTCCAGGAGGTCAGCTCTTAAGTAGGATAATCCATAGCCGCATCGCTACAACCTCGCTCAAAGAATATTTATCACATACAGTCCCCTCCACATTTATTTGCACGTCTGGTAAAGATGGGTAAAAGGGGTTAAAAAAATTCACCTTTAGTTAAGGCACACACTTAAAGGATGAGAAAAACCCAACCTTTACATTACAATTGGCACCCCTGCTTTTTGTACAACTTCCGTTAGCCAAAGAAACAGTAACGAGTGTTCTCCTATTACAACTTATCAGGTTGGAGAAGAGTCTCCTATAACATCAAGTTGGAGAATACCAAATAGGGTATTTATTCCCAATCCTCTTTACAGAATCTCTCCAGATCATCCAGGGTCCTCAGTCCTATCTTCTGCTATCTCCTCTTTAGCTCACCCCACAAGTTCTCACTTTGGATCATTGTCCTCCAGTTTAAGTTTCTTGACAGACGCAGCCAGATTTTCATTTAAAATATCCTGGTGTCATGGAGTACATGATGCTATTTACCACAAGGTCCCCAGTTTGGAGGAGAAACAGTCCCTCCACCATACTCGCTTGATTTTTGTTTCATCTGACTATAGAACACAGTTCCAGTCAAAGCCTCTGTAGTGGTTAGCTCCAGGCCCTGAGGTTTGTGGTTTAATGATAGGAAAGCTTTTTTTTTTGGAATGCCCTCCAAATAATCTGTTAGGCATTTGAGTCTCCAACAGTAATCCATGGGGATTTGTTTGACTCTCTTACCATCCTCTTCACTGTGTGAGGGGGCAAAATAAACTTGGGTCCAGCTCCAGTTGATTTCAACATTCTAGTTATTGCCCTAACAGTAGATATTGGCATTTCCAGGTCAGTAGTTATTTTATTATAGCCATTCCCTGTCTTATAAAGGTCAACACACGTTTCCCTTATTCGATTTGTGTTTTGATGAATGAATTCATAACCCAGTACCCCAGTACCTCATATTTATACTCCAACAAGAGGTCATTAATTTCTGCTTGAAAGTTAGAGCTCATGTGTCTTTAAGCTCCCCCTCCAAATGAGCCCAGTGGGCTCTGATTGGTCAGCTAGGCAAGAAAGAATTGTGTTACAAGATTGCATCATCTTGTAACAAAGGAAGGCTGGAATTCAAGCAAGGCATTTCAGCAGCTGAGAAACAGGGTTCCCGTGGGAGAGAGTTACTACATATACAGTATATATATATACTAGGGGTGAAAAAAACGACTACATCGATGCGTGAAGTCCCGTATCGGTTTTAAAATTTCATGAACCGTTCTTTGCCCGATTTAAAAGTTATGAATCGGTTCACAAGCGTTTGTCCCTCCGTCCTCGCTGGCCTGTTGCATTTTATCTCAGTCAGAACAATGACAGCCTGTCATTGGCCAAAGCCCGCATAGCATAAACCAATCAGGCTGTATTCTCAGTATTAACGACAAGACCTGGAGAGAATGATTACAACCCTCAACAATGCCATGCTAGCTACGCTATTCATTTTCAATGGCCGATGCTATGCTAGCTACTTCAACCAAGGAAGATACATCGTCGTTGATTGCGTGTTTCTACAGACATCCTCGGATTTAAATAATTACAAAATAATAAATAGGAGAATATTTGTATCATTAACAATTATGTTTAACATTTATAGTCATGATTCAGAGACCGAGCCATCATGATGTCCTAACATAAATATAAGCACTGTATGAACAGTTCAAATGGCAGTGCAGACATCCCAAGTCTCCCGGAAGTTCCGGGAGTCTCCCACATATTGATAACGACTCCCTGATGCCCGCAAATTACTTAAAATCTCTCGGAATCAAGAGCAATCGAGCAAGACCGCGCACATGAGACCGACATGCTCCAAACCGATTTAGCATCTGTGTAGCATGCGCACGACAGAGAGGGAGGGGACCTAGAGATTGTGCGTGTGTGTGAGGCAGTGTGCGTCTGTGCCTCAGGAGCATCCTGATTGGCCTGTTACGGTAAGTCAACCAATCAATTTTCAGTGTGGGCGGGCTTTTATCTCTTCTCCCGAACCGAATTAATCCGTTCAGTGTATCTAGGAACAGGGGCACCATGGCACAGGGAGAGTGCCCCCAAAACAGAAAATATAAGACATTTTACAACAGACTATACAAAGGTGTTCCCTGTCTTGTAAAAGTAAATCACAATGACTGTCTTGCACAAAACTATCTGTTGCAGTGATTTCAGCATTGCCCATGGTGGGTTAAATTACTATAATAGACAAGTTGAGGTGAGTTCAAAAGTTTAATTTCATGTGCATATTATTCATGCCAGCTAGTTGCCAGGGCTACATGAAAACAACAAGCTCCTAGACTTGTTTAAAGTTGCAAAGGAATACAAATAAAATAAATTAACATAAATAGGATAGTATTAGCAGCATATAATAAAAAGTAAAAGTAATCTACATATTTAAGCATAATTAACAAAGAATTGCATAGGACTATAGCCTATAAAATTATATTATGCTTTTATAACTTTTTTTTGATTAACGTTCTTTTTGCCCTCCCCCCAAACTGTCTAGTAGGCTAACGTCACGTTTGAGTGAATGATGAGCGCGATACGGCGAAATGGATGATAAAAAGCTTATGAATAGAAAGTTTACCTTTAAAAGTTGTGTTGTGCAAAAGAAGCGAGCTTTACTGTTGTCTGAAAATGTCAACAGGCAGCTGGTTGAAAGCACAGAAGTAGTTGGCTTACCTTTTATTGGTAACCTAACTGTTACGGTATTGTTTTTGAAATAGGAGGCCTGACTTCTATGTTCACATCAAACTTGAAAAAAAAAATATTAAGCCATGGTTTAACTGCACTATAGGCTGAGTCCTTGTTTGTGCACTTTATAATTTTATATTGTACCACCCTGTTTGGCAATGTTGTTTTTCAATAAAATGAAACATTGCTTAAAGCAAGCCAATCCACTTTTCCATGTTGATAAGAGCATTAAAATAAAATAAAAATGATGGAAAAAAATAATTGAAGGGACATTTAGAATAGATCCAAATTTGTGATCGCGATTAATTTTGATTAATTTAAACGCGATTCATTTTGAGTTAACTATGACAAAAATGCGATTAATCGTGATTAAATATTTTAATCGTTTGACAGCACTAATATATATATATGTGTATATATACACATAGCAAGACTAACATGCTAAAAGTTCAGATTTTGGGCTCCCTTGACAGCTGTTAATGTGAATCGTGTGAAGAGTGCTGTGGTGTTTATTAATGCCAGCCATTTTCTATGCCACACCAGCCTCCAAGAAAATTATGAATGAGTAATTCCAAATTTCCCTAATCCAAAAGAGCGACGTGTAAGCATTGTTGTGCCTCCCACTGCATAAATGCAGCCTCAGTTTATCAGTAATTTCATGGTCTCTGGCCCTTGCTTCAGCCAGAACAATGTGTCAGGCTGCTGATATTGATTTCTATTAAGAGTCGAGAGAAAGAGAGAGGAGTGCCGCTTTTGTCAGGTAATCTTAAGCGCCGAAACCACTTGACTGATTAGGAGTGCTTGTGGAAGTAAGTGCAGGATGAAATGATATCTCTTTAGGAGGTCCACACATACAGAGGTGGAGTGTGTTTGTTTGCCTCCCTGGTGCCTGCTCCAGATACTGATTAAAACCCAAGTAATGGTTGATGCTAGGCGTTGGCAGTGACTAACAGCACAAGGGGCGTGAGATTGGATCTCTGCTTGGCATCTATTCCTTGATAGTTCAAAGAAGAATGTGAGCAAAAAAAGCTTCAGATATTCTCAGATTTCTGTACAATGGTTGCCCTCTTGGCAAGATTTGCTATCAGTGCGCTATGCTTTACACACGGGGAGCCGTACCAAATTGTCAGGAATGTGACACATTTGAGCTGTGTCACATTAAAATGTCCTGACCGAAAAACTGTCCGTTGCAGTCTGTGTCATCATACGCATACATAAAGAAGAGGCGAAAGGTCCACTCTGTTGCTCAAAGCGGGTAGCTTCATTGGTTATGAAGTGCAAAGGGCACACTGGCAATGGCCACGTAGTCTTGAAGGTCATTGTATCCCTGACTCTGGGTTCTTTGTGTGAGGTGAATTAGAGTGAAGCCAGTGAATATAAAAACCTCTGCAGGTTCCTGTCACATCACAACAGCGCTCTCATATATGAGGCACCTGCTCAAATTCAGGATTGGATGCCAGGGCCAAATCATCACAAGTATCCAGGGAGTCCAGTCAAACACTAGAGAAACTAAAAACAAGTCAAATAAAGACCAGTTAAACCGTTATTAAAAAGAGTCCAATTATTTGAAAGTTGGAGGATTAAAGTTTTATTTCAACAGATTCACTGTAGCTTTTTTGTTTTTCAAGCCAAGACTCTATGCGCTCCAAAGCTGTCTTTGACTCAGGCTGGAGAGCACTTTACCCCTCGCATGTTCTCTATCGACACGCCCGACACTGTTTTCCTCTCCCAGGAACAATGTAAGGAAAATACTGGAGAAATGTCGAGCCATCACCGCCAACTTTCACTTCAGCTGAATTCTCGACTGAGCGCCAGTGCATTTGGCGGCGAATACGTGTCTGAACTGAATGCAATGCTATTTCTATAGGGAGTTCTTATCAAAGTAGTTTTTTGGTTGCATTATAAAAATGGTGTTGTTTTTTTTCTCGTCTGCATGACAGGCAGAAATGATATGAAAAAAAAGTCTGCATCTCCTACAGGGCTGCATTCTGACATCTGACATGAGAATTAGCATTGAAATAAAGAGTGTGGCTCACCAGCTTCCTCTTAGCACAGAGGCTTGCCATCTATTAACATTTGTTTTATGGGGGCTGCTTTCCTCCCAATTTCTTTCTTATTTTCTGGAGAATATAAAGTAGGGAGAGAAAGACTGTTTTCACACATTTCAAATAATTTTGAATCATTTAATTCAGTGTATTGCAAATGTCCCTACACATGGATACAGTAAAATCTAGATATATTGCAGGGATTGCATTTAATCACAACAGCAGGAGATTTATATTAGCTTGCACACATATAGTCCCAAATTATAGAAGTAAATTGGACATACAGCACTGTTCTGGGGTTCTGTTTCCAGAATTAAAGGCATCACTCACAATCCCTCCAGTAATGAGATACTATGTCTTCTTTATGTGCACTGAGAAGGGGGGAATTATGCCTCTCAAGCAGGAAACGCTCCTGTTAGTTCTAGTGCAGCAACATGCTATAGAGCTCTGGGAAGAAAAAAAAAATCCAGGCTTACCAAATGGTTTCTACTCGCTAATAAATGGCATTAACTCTGCAGATGGTGTATTGGCCCACCACAGCTTGGTATTACCATAAATCTGGAAAATACCGTGATTAAGTGCTTGCAGGTGTTTGTTTGGTTCTCATGTGTTGATTATATCAATGATTATTGATGTCCTATTAGTCTAATCCTCAGTCTGTTTCCCTTGTAATTAATCAATAATAAGGGCTGTTTCGGGGCTTTTAGAGGTTTACAGAAGAAGTTACAGCTGCTACTTTTCACTAGTCTTTCCATAAGCGTTTTCACTTGAATTGACTATTTATCATTAATTCGTTTAACCTGTGTATGACCTCGTATGTCAGTTGAGTCAATGACGTTATTGATCTCCTAGCAATAACAAGGTGCAGTCAAAAAACTACATATTGACTAAAGAAAGCCAGTTGTGTACTGTAGCTCAGGCATTACTGTGAGGGATAGCACATTCGAAATCAGTGGCACTTTTTAGACAAAGTGTTTAAATAAACAGGCTCTGGGTTTTTTAGTACCAATAATGCATGTTTACAACATTTATGAAGATACATACTAAGACCTTGAATAGGCAGAAAAGTGTTGAGAAAGTCTATATAATTTTGAAATCTAATGGGTAGAATTGTCACTGGCTGGCTAGAGGTGTACAGAGACATCATTATCTTTATCTGTGTCTGCTCGATCTACAAAATGAACTATCTCTCTGTATCTCTGTTTGGATAGAGGACTGGATTAGTCACATTAAATCTGCCAAATGTGTTTTCTAACCAAATATATATTGGCAATGCAATTGTTGTGCCTTCAGATGATTACATTGATTTAATATAAATGTATGACATATATCCACATTCTTTTTTTTTTTGCTGGGGGTGCTGCTGAGTCCATTGCTCGCTTCACACATCACCTTTTGCTGTGTATTTAAATAACCATGAAATACCTGGTAGGGTGTAAGTGGGCGTTTGTCAAGATTCAATTAAACCTATGGCTGATACATACAGCATGTATATTAAACATATAAATATTGACTGAAATACAAGGTAAAACACAGGTTTTTTTCTTCTATTTTTTGACTGGGACTCGTGTTCTAAGCTTCATTTTGATGTATAGGTTGCTGGGATTTCAAAGAAAACCAGCTGGCAAACTATGCACATGAGGCATCCTCCTCCTCCTCCTCCTCCTCCTCCTCGATGTGAGAGTCTCCCTTAGTGATAGTTGGGAACAGTCAGCTCTCGGCCTGCTGCCTGCTGTGCGCGGCGGGGGGGGGGGGGGGGGGGGGGGGGGGGTGACAACAGAATATAGCGATCACTTTTCAGTAATGTGTAGAATAGTCAAGTCTAGTGGATGTCTTGTTAGTGAAATCAAAGTCCTACATTGCAAACAGAATGGCCATTTTTATCTTGCGGCCATCCAGAATGATATGAATCGATTTTGAGAAGCAGAATGGCTGATGCACAGACATGTCAATCATGGAACTGACTCTTTTTTTCTAAATAATGATGGAAGAAATGGGGAAAATTGAAAAAAATGGTAATGGAAACTGCCATTGTATTATTTGTGCTTTCCTGAATAACGGATTGGGATTCGGGTACATCCCTAGTTGTGGCATCGGTTTCCATTTCCCCCTGTCACTGCCTGTTCATAATATGCCACAAAGGTTAACAATCTCAGAACATTACCTTCAACACCTACAGTCCAGGGACAGAACACCCCCCATCACACACACACATTCCTCCCCCTGCACAACCCCCCCCCCCCCCCCACACACACACACACACCCATTCTCTATGCCCTCTCTGATCTCTGGAAGGCATCGGAGGACTCATATTTAAATTCCTGCAATTTACCGTGGGAATTCTAAGACAGTACTCGCCAGTCCTTTCTCTTGCGGTATTCACGCTGTTCTCTTCAACTGGTGATGAAACCCCACTGGCACCTGGATGCCGCCCTTCCCTCCTCTCCAGCCCGACCGACCGCCTGCCTGCCGCATTGTACCGCCACGCCAGCCCGACTGACTGCCTGCCTGCCGCATCGGACCGCCAAGCCACGCCAGCGCTGCTCCTTTTGACGGCTCGCCATCACACCTCTCCGCCCGTGTGAAGTGCGATGGCATAATTGGAAGGGAAAAGTTCCCGTTTTTGAACGTTCTTCCAAAGGGTGCTTGGGCTTTTAGGCTGCAGGGCGTTAACAATTAACAATTATCCCATCCCCCCGAGGCCCATCATTTTCAAAATCCCTCCTGGAGGAATATGGCGAGCAGAGCTGGCTTTGCCACATGCCAGAATGCGTAAGAACTCTGCCCAAATGCCTGGCCTTCTCACCGAATCTACTGCCGTAGTCTCATCGGCGTGTGTTTGTAGGGCCCAGCCCTCTGGGTTCTTACCTCACTCAGGGTTATTTGTTGAAAAGCGCAGCTCTAATGGAAACACAGGTAAGAGGGGCAATCAGTACTCCATTGCTGTGTGATTGCAGCTCTTTGTGCCTCTTATACTACACAATTGCGCACTGCTCCATCAGCAGTTGTATATCTGCCATTAGATGAAAATAGATACTGATAGTTACCTGTGCTGGATTGGGTGACGTGTTTAAGATGTGCTGGGCATGGCACCCTTCAGTGTGTTAATGTACTTTTAGTCTTGCCATGTTACTGTGTGACTTACAAGGCAAACAGTGGGAGGCGCTGGCCGTTTCCCTCAAGAGGACGGCATGTGATAGACTGGCAGCATGGTATTAGGCAAAGGCGTGGGTCAGGGATGTCCTGCAAGCTTGCATGAGGAAGACGTGTTGAGAAAGAGGATGACGGAAGGTCGTGGCAGCTGCTGTAGTGTACGGTGTAGCCAGGGAGTCTGGAGAGCGTTGCTTAGGCATGATAAGAGGAAAGAAATAAGTCTCTCTCTCTCTTTCCCTCTCTTTCTTTCTTTCTCTCTCTCTCTCTCTCTCTCTCTGATTCCCCGGGTTTGTTATGCATTTAAAAGAGCCGTGATGTAGAGCTGTAAAGTGAATTTGCCATCCTTCCTTCCCCTGGTTACAACGTGTTGTTTTGTGTGATGCCTGAAATCATAATTTGGCTTGGTGAATATAAAAGAAGACCGCTGTGATTATTTTTTATTGGCTTCATTAAAACAGTAAGGGAACAGCTGCATTTACATGAGGCGGAGGTATAACGCCAGGGCACTCTATTGTGACTGAAATTATAAAATGCATAATTAGGTAGTCACTGTTATCTTTTTTTTGCCTGTGTAAAGTGCTCTTGACTATTTGCCGTGCCCCACTTCCATTGTGCTCTACATTTCCAAACAGATTTCTTTTGTTTGTGTGGATTGTTTTTTTCTCCTGCGTCTTTTGTAATTTATCTTTATTGGGTGGGTTCACAATTTCTCCTGAACATGAGTCATTTAATAATGCATGCGTTTGTAGCCTTGTGCTCTCCCTCCACCTGTAATTGCCATGGTTGTTCAGTGCAGCTGTGTTCAGTGGATTGAAACAGCAGCAGGTAAGAGGCCTTGGAGGTAGAGGGAGTATGGCTTACCCACACCACCTCTTGAATGGAACACAAGACAACTTGTCAAATTAATCTAGAGAGGGTCTCTGACATGTGAGAGGAGAACATGCATGTGTGTGGGGGATGGGAGAGAGAGAGAGAGAGAGAAGGAGAGAGGAGAGGGAGAAGGAGAGAGTAGGCTAAAGTAGAACTGCAGTTGTATTTCTGCTCTCATCTAATTGTTCTCTAAAGCCCTGCGGGAAAACTGGAAGCCAATGCTTGCTTTGTCCTTGGGATTGTGCAGCACGGCAGTAATAAAGGCGCCGCCCATATTGGGTCCCCCCTGCACGCCAGGACGACATACATCATTATCCCACCCTTCACACATCTGGTCCAATGGACCTCTTTTTGACCGTCGAAAGTGCACATCCTTTGTTATCATGCAGGGCAATTTCTGTAAGAGGGTGTTATGGAGTATTGCCTGGCAGAAATAATAAAAGACGGTAGGGACAAGCATTTGAAGGAAGAATAAATCCATGAAAAAAATACAAGGTAAATGAATACAAACGATGTCTCCTTCAGCAAGGAAGAGGCATAAATCACTTGTGGATTAATATTGGTTGCAGATGCAGGTTTCTTTCATTAGGTTATAGAGCTTCAAAGTGGAGCCATTATGATAACAAACTCAGTGCGCTCTGCTGTGAGTTAATAGTGTGTTCAGTCAGTGTCAGCTGTCGACCCATTGCTGCCGTGTGAGATAAGGGTGTTCAGGTGGTGCAACCAGGAGGATGGTGTGGCCGCCCGCTAATGGAGAACAGAGAGGAGGAGGGGGGAGGGGGTTGGGGGGAGGGGGCTGTGGAGAGCCTTCAGTGCGGTGACCTTTGAGTGGTCCACCCTCGCCTCTCCTAAACTTTGGTCATGGGTTCACGTCCACTCTGGGTCTCCTCGCGTGAGGCACTTAACCTGGAAACATCAAATGGTGATACCGGCGTCGAAGTGGGTCGTGCTTTAAATTGGACTTACATTGCACTTAGTCACCCTGGAGAAGGTCCTCGGAGTTCAAGACATAAAAATAGATGAAAATCAGAGCAGTGACTGTGACTGTGATGGAGGGGAATATTTCCCTTGCAAAAAGATATTTTTTTTTTTTGCAGACACAGGAAAGTGTTTCATCTGCCAGAAAATGTGACTCACGCTTCTGCTGCAATGCAATGTCACATCGCTGCAAACTGCACACATAGACACTGAGCACTGCGTAATTAGCCCTGGTTCAATAGCTCTATCTCCTCTAACCCAACCCACCCACCCCCCCACCCCCAAAAAAAGCCCTCCCTAAAAATAAACAGCACAGTAAAATGCCAGAGCACCAGAGACAGACCCAGTTGCTTGTGACACACAGCGCAGGGTCCAGCTGTGAGAGGGGCCATGAACAGCCCCAGTCATCTGGAAGAATTACGCACATCATTAATATTAATGAGCTCATTTGCATGGCGCCGAAAGCCCATTGAGGAGCAACATGTTTGTGGCAATCCAAAGTCATTTCAGGCAGCATTATAAGAGAAGGTTGTTTGTGCCTCCATCATTTTCTTTCTTTATGTTCTATTACAATGTTTGATTGTACTTTGCTCATAAACGTATGTCACTTTGTGATACAATATCATTTCTGAGTGGACTGCTGTGGTTGATTTCTTTTTTTCCATTAAGGATTCCACAGCTCGCAGAGACCCAGCGAGCAGGTTACCGTGCCCTAAAAGGATTTGTTAGAGATGCCACAGTCAGGGCTACAGGTCTGAAAACAATAGGATGCAAACATCCGGCATTTGTGATGGGTGAAAGCTCATCCATCTCGGATGAACTACTATGTCATCACAAATTTTGAATGGATAATGCTTCCGCAGAGGGAGGGGAGAGGTAGGGAGAGACAGAGAGAGAGAGAGGAGTAAAGCCCTTTGAGCAAAGGGAAGCTAATACCTGTGGGAAGCTAGTCGCCCCACAAAGCAGAACAAACTCGCTATGAGAAGGAACATGGTGCCGGAGGGAGCTTTTCCACCAGGGACTTACTGTTAGCATAACATAATTCCAGTCACATATTTGTGGTAGAGCTTTTTTTAAATCCAGCCTAATGAATGAATAGAAATTGCTTTATTGTGCATGTGTTGCATACGCCTGGCACCCTCCCCGGCTCCTGCTATACTCCGCTTGTCAGTGTCAGAGGAAGTGTGGATCTGTTGCTAGGGCAACGGTAGAGGAGCCTTGCTGACTGGGTGAGACCGGGCTCAAGCCTGGCATTTTTGAGATTCGAGAAAAGCCATGTCCTGATTTTCCCTCCCTAAATGACTGTTGTCCATCACCCTGGGAGAGCAGGGACTTTTAGGATGGTAGAAACTCCTGACAGTAAGTAGGTCTGATTGGTCCTTCTCCCTTCCAGAACAGACATCATCTCCATTTTAATGCCAGTTGCAAATGGATGAGTAACTGCAAGCCTACTGGAAATAATTCCATGTGCCAAAGCAGACTATTTCGGGGTAAAAGTAGTTTGCAAAGCTTCACCTTTTTTCTCTTTAGAACTGAGAGCTGGTCACCTGGTCTCTCACTTGAGAGAAACTCGTCTGTGTTGAAACACGGCATGAAGGTGTAATACTTAGGTCAGAGAGTTGTTTGTTTTGTGAGAGAGCACAACAAAAATGAGAGGTGGGAAGAGAGACAAAGGAAAAGAAAGAAACATGGGGGAAAACAGGAGAGAGAAAAAAAAAACAGACAAAGAGGGAAAATGACAGAAAGTAAAAATAAACAGGCAGGTACTTGGCTCAGGGACCGGCGCTTGCCGAGTCGTTCAGTTGCCTTTGAATTTGTCCAGGGAGCGAGAGGAATAATACAGCTGCCAGTCCCAGTCAGCGGCAGCCCTCTGACTAGAACATTCTGCTCTCTCTCCACTTAAACACAATGTGCCATCAGAGCAGAACAGCAGCAGCACTGCTCCCCTTCCCTCTGTGTATTTTTAAAAAACCCACCTGAGACTGGGGGGGAAATAGAGAAAGTTAATTCTAGTGTGCAGACAAAAGAATGAACGAGTGAGAGAGTGAGAGAGAGAAAGTGAGAGAGAGACTAGTCAGAAAGAGCGTGCGAGAGAGAGAGAAAGAGAGAGAGAGAGAGAGAGAGAGAGAGAGAGAGAGTAAGGGCAACATCCAGTATCACCTCCATCTAGACTTCATACGTCTCTGTGGGGTAGCGATTGATTGGCTCATTTGGTTTAGAAAAGTGGATGGCCGAAAACTTGTTTCCTTAGATTCAAATGACAAATGAGCTATTGATTAGTTAGGCCTTAGCGCACATGATGGACCTCATAATGGTGTATCCCAGAGGTGTGTGCAGTGGTGATAGGCCATGAATAGTTAGATGGTATGACCTGTACTAAGTAAACAGTTAGTGATGCATCATTGCCACTTTGAGCATCTGAAGTCCATAGTGCTCTGAAGTAAAGGCAGATACCATTCAACTGAAACCCAAACAGTGGAGCCTGCAAAACTATAAACCCACAGTTCATATGTATTGTCTGGTCTGTTTTACAGATAGGCTGTGGTTAATCTCTTCCATAGAGCTTATTTTCTGCTTTCTGAGATCTATCCAGGAACACCCCACAGTTCCTATATACCTCAAAGCATCACACCGGATCGATAGGAATCAGAGGCGGTCAAGAGATCAAGCGGACAAATGGTTTGGTTGCTGCCAGACTTGAGACACTTAGCATGAGCGAACCTTGGGGCATTGTTGCAGTAACCTTTGCTATCGATTCAAGCTGATTCCCTTAAATGTCAAGTTAGAACTGGAAGGCACTTGGGCATCCAGCACATTAGCTCACTTGCTGAACACTATAGTGGTGAGAATCTTTAAGCACCCTAGTAAATTACAAAATGTCATTATTGTTTGGTGGGCATATCCAATTACCGTGATTAGCATTTTATGCTGCCCTACGATGATGGCTCATCACAGCTGTATTAATCAAGCTATTGTTTTTTGTCAGACTGCTCCTGCCCCTCATCCATACAGAAAGGCCTATGGAGGGTAGTTGTCATGGAAATCCAAGGCTTTGCAAAGTGGAAGTAACAAAGTTTGAAAAGTATTTATTATGAAAGACATAAGCAAAATTAGGAAAGAAGTAGGTCTTAAACTGTAATAAATAATGAAATAAATAAAAGCTGTTCTGAAAGGAGATAGCATTTCCGCTGCAGCAGCAGCAACAGCGGGTTTTGAAGGAAAGATCAGACAACATCAGCGGCAGGGAGCACAAAAGCTTAGCGTTGCATTACTCTAAATACATAAATAATGCTCCCCCACAGCAGGCAGAGGCCCCTCTCATTTATTGTCTCAATAAAGCCTGTCTGCTGGTCTCTGCGTCGGTCATCCGTCAGAGCCCGCCTTAACTGGGTCAAGACCACTGGGGCTCAGGAGACCGGTACCGCCTCTCCGTCTTCAGAGCCGCACCACAGCTGGGACCTGGATATCGCTCACGCTTAATGGAGACCTTAACAATTCATCGCCCGGGCTCAAGTCATTTAACCATTTACCTTTGAAATGCGCAGTGCGGCCAGGCAATCAGAGGAATAGTATCGCTAACCGCCAAAATGAATTACTGCAGAGAAAAAGAAGCTGTGGAAAAGTCAAAAGAGAAAATATTAAAAAATAAGAACTGAATATTGTGCAGCAAAGTAGAAACTGTTGAATCCAAAGACTGTTCTTTTAGGAAATATGAATCGGTTATGGGCTTGCAGAAGTGTTTTGCCCCGTATCGTGTGATGGTTTCTTTTTGAATAACTGTCTTCACTGCAGTGGGAACCCTTGTGAGTGATCAGAGTTTATAGAGCGCCTGCAGGCCAAATGTTATATTCCTCTTGCACCAGTTCTAAATAGTTCTTGAAATATTGTTTGAGATCCCATTTCCCACAAAAAAAGACTTATCTCCCCGCCAGTAAACCAGAATGATAGGCGACTCCAGAGGTTTAGGGGAGTATTGTGTGAGGAGCCGAGGATCCACCCCAAGGAGATCATTTGCTCGTTTCTTTGATCTAGTTTCTATATTTGGTTAGTAAACCTAATGACTGCCTTCTCTGCCTTTTCATTACACAAGGAGACTGTTTTAGATGTGGTTAACATTTTGCAGTCTATGAAGCAAAAAGTCTGTATACAGTATAATGAATTAGCCAAGTGGTAGAGGTCAATGGAGATGAATTGGCTGCTCTGTTTTGAAAGATGTCAGATGGGTGTGCTATATCCTAGGGGAGCAAGTGTGTGGCAGAGCTGTGTGTTTTCCTCATTAACACAAAAACCATGCCAGCAATGCCACACATCTGTCAGCTAGATTATGAAGTGGGGAGTGAGCCTACTGTGCACACCTCTCATTAAGGTCAGTGTCACTTTCACTGGTTCCAGTCCTCAAAGTGAACTGCATAGACCAGCTTTTCTGTATGTTTCTGCCTCTGATCCTGAGTCAGTGCAGTGAGAGAATAACATATTGTTTTTTCTTTTTCTGAAGCCTCTGCTGACACAGGTACAGTAGCTTAAGGCTCCGGCGTCCAGCACAGATGCACTGGGCCCCTGACAGACTCCGTAGAGGAGACTCCTGTTCTGGTTGACATTTCCTCCGCTGGCTTACAGCATCTCCAGGCTGCAGGGGGAAATGTCAGAGCACATCTGTGAGTCGGAGATATCACTCAGGATTCCATCTCCGCACCGCTAGTCCTCATGCGCCTGATGGCCCGAGGAGCCGCTAACAGGGAAATGGGCACGGCGACCAGTGGCAGTCCAAATGCCCCACCAATTAGTCACACAATTGGCATTTACAAAATTGTTGTAAATACATTAAAAACACAAAAATTGCAATTAATTATAATGACATCTGTTACAAATGGAACCTGTCACTTTCCAGCTTTAAAGCTTTGTCTGAGTCATTTCAGGGAAAATGGATGTGCGGGAGATATTTCTATCAAATAGACCATTGCACCAATTTCCTAAGACTTACTAAGCTCAGTTGAAGTTCCAGGGCATTAGTGTGTAATTTTTGAATGAGCAGAGCCAGGAATTACACAAGTGCAAAACCATTCGTGACACAATCCGGCTTCTGCAGAACCTCAGGCTTTTAAGCGGCTGACAGGTTTTAGACCAGACATTCATCAAACCCACCAAACGGGCGGAATAATCACATGAAAATCATGCAGTGGACTGTGAGGAGCAGGGAACTATGCTGGCTAATTACACAGAAGGATTTTTATTTTTGTTCGCATTGCACATTCAAGCTTCGACACCCTGAACCTGCCAAGCGCCTTGCCTCCATCGCAGGCTGATTGCACAGGAGCCCACTTAATTAGGGTGGATACTGTATGCGGTTTAAAGAAACATGAAAGGGTATTTTAGTGATGAAAGCAAATTACTTTGCCTTTATGGCCTTCTTTGGATCCTTTGAAGCTCTTTTGTTTGACCATGTCGCTTTAAAAGGCTGCCGGCGAGCTCTCCTGGTGAGCCGCTTTTTGGACACATCCCGCCGACGCGGGGGCGTTCTCATGCTGCAGGAGCCACGTAACCTGGGAGAGGATGGGGACTGACAATGGCCCACCGTGTTCTGAAATGCCCGTGTGAAATTAAGACACACCAAATTTGCTTAAAAGGGTCTTTGAGCTGTCATTACTGCGCAGGGCTCCGCTGTGAATGTTAATGCAAGTGAGCTGTGGGTGGGCACAGGGCCAGAGGCTCCCAGGAGAGGGACTCCAGCCACCAGGCCCGCAGACACTCTGGGCTGCACAGACTCTGGGCTGCACGCTGGAAACCAGCGGCTGGACACTGATGCCGGGGACCACCGCAATGATACACGGGGCCTGTAATTACCTTTGCCACTATTATGCTGAGTCCTATCTCTCCCAGGGCCTGATGGCTGGATTCAAGGTCCGAGAGAAGGCGTTGGTTTGTTCTGCTGCTGTGAGTAAGCTGTTAATATTAAAAGCACTTAAAGATGCCACTGCCTGCTTTGTGCTGGCAGGGTTTGATTACTGCAGCGGGCGGAGAGAGCATTAAGAGAGTGGAACCTGCAAGGGGTCTGAGATTCAAATCTAAAGAACTAAACAAAATGCTGCTTCAAAGAGCCACAGCACAATATGTATACAACAGCCTGGTATCAGTAACACTGAGGTGCAGTCTAGAGTGCTGATGGTTGCTGTTGTAGCTCAGATTTATTTGATATAATCATCAGATCACATCTTAGCCTCTACAAAGGAGCTGCGGCTCTTGCCTCCTACCCAGCTCTCCTCTCAGACAGCATTAGGCAGGATTTATTACCCAGGGTTCCTGGCTGTTGACATGAGTGTGATATACCATTTCACTGAGATAGTGTCCCACTGAGGGTGTAATGATGTTATTCCCTTCTTATCACTGCAAGATGAACTGTGCTCTGATGCCTTCCCAGAGGCAGATTAGATTCAGGTTGTTTTTATTTCATATCATGTACAGCCTCTCAGTTTGGTGTGTTGGGCATTGCCACAGTGACAACATTCACTGGAATTGTGTTCGAAATAATGTAATGGATTAATGTCCTGCCCAAAGGCCTAAATTAGCTGCGAGAACTTGTATGTCATTGAAATACGGCATCAGATAAGGTGTCTGAAATGTGTGTTTTAAATTCAGTCCTGTCCTCGGAGAGCGATGCAGGTCCCCTCGTCCTGTTTTATGGTCAATTGGATTAATAATTGGGGCTAACAGGCTATCACAATCAAATTGCCAGACGCAAAACAGTCCAGGAGGACGTATTACCTTATTAATCAGACCTCACGCTGTGACTTTATCACCCATTGTCTGTGGCAAGCTGTAATTCAACTAAGGATATCAGAGAGCTTCTGTGAACTCCAGGAACACCTGTGATGAAAATGTCAAGGACGATATCAGTAGTTAGGCTTTGCAACAGAGGTCTAATCTAGCTTGTTTCTTCATTCTCCTGAATGATCTGGCTTTGTCTGTCTTGTCTCTCCATCAACACACAGACCACCATATCAGAATGAGCCTGGCTCTTGCTCTTTTCTCTCTCTCTCTCTCTTTCTCTCTGTCTCTCCCTCTCTCTCGCTCTCGCTCTCTCTTGCTTTCTCTCTTTCTCTCTCTCTCTCTCTCTCTCTTTCTCTCTGTAGGCTGAGCTCAATTACTTTTTCTCCTGACACATATCCATCATGAACTGGGCCTTTGCGTTTTGTATTGAATTGATTTATCTGTGGGCTGCATGTGTGAGCGTGGATGTAGAGCGGCTTGTGGCAGGGATAATTGAGTGCTCTTGTGTGGTCATTGTGTGAACAGCAGCACGGAGCAGAACACCAGCGGGCCTCAAGCCGCTCCGCTGCCTTGATTACTGGTGCTTTTAATTCCTCCATTAGATTCACAATTAGGAGTGATCGTGCCTTTCTTGTCTCCTTGAAGCGTTTGAATTTTCGCAACTTGCCAAATGCAAATCTGCTGTAATTAGCCTAGTGTCTGATTGCATAGGACTGCTGCCCACAAAACACAGCAAAACTGAAAACCAATGACATCAAGAGGCATATTTTTTTTTACAAACAGCGTTGAAGAAGAACTGACAATTTCAATGTGCAATTAACCTCTGTGTGGCAGGGCTACGTTTTTGGGAACGTTCTATTTGTTGCTTAGATCACTTCTGTAATTATTTCACTGAAGTGACTAATACATTTTTCTAAGACCAGGCTAAATTATGATGATGAATAAGATGATGAAATGAACCTTCAGATCTAAAATGATCTACTATGAATAAACGCATATGGTCCCAATAATACTATAAAAATGAAGTTATGTGTAAAAAAAATATTAATATTAATGGGGATCAAATTACTTATAGTTATATTACCATGGAAAAAAAAAATATTAAAGGATAATAAGGGTAAGAGCTTTGTTCGTCTGAAGTATTTGACCTTGTATCATACTGTATATAGAGACACATACGTCTCATATAATATATCAATAATCAATCAATAAAAGCCCCAAATAACACACCATTAATTAATTAATTAGTTCAAATCGATTGAGGGTATAATGTATAAAGTTTTAGTCAATAATGTAATACACAGTACAAAACAAATAACAGAGTATCTTTAACTTCTTAGCAGCAAAACTCTTAGACACTCTCTCTCTCTCGCTCTGTCTCTCTCTGTCTCCAAGGGCCATTTTTGGTGTCATGATATGCAAATGCAGGTGTGATAAAATGGCCTACTTTTTTTATAAATAGACATTTGTGTATGATCAGCCCTACCTCAAACAGTTTTGAAAAAAATTGAGACTTCATTAGGTAGAGACTTTTTAGCACTGTGTTTTGATTATATTTTAGAGGATTGTTATCTCCTTAAAAAGATGATTTTTATTGTCATTTTTGTCCAGTTGTAGTGACGCTATGACAAATACAGTATGATTCTGTAATGAAGCGACCCTGCATTATTAATAGCTCACGGCCTGCTTCACGCCCCAACTCCATCAGTTGCAAAGATTTGGAACAAAAATTATAATCAACCAACCTCCATGTAGAAATAAGCTCGGAGTCAGTCAGTCTCTTTCACTGGTAAAGACTCATAATTTATCAACCTCCATGTAGAAATAAACTCGGAGTCAGTCAGTCTCTTTCACTGGTAAAGACTGATAATCAACCAAGTCTTGAGATCCAGCTTCATCAGTGGAATGTGATCATGGGTCTTTCAGTATTTCAACACCTACCATGTAAAATGTCCTATATTCCATTAAGTCCATTTAATTTGATTCCAAGGCATGTCATCAAATCTTTCCCCTTGTCCATGTCCATGAAAATGTTCATAATAAATGGAATTGAGACACACATTTGAGCCATGTTTGCACCTATCTGAGGACCACTCCCCTGTATGCGCTGCACTCTGTGATGCCCTCCCCCTTCAATGCAGAAGTGTGCTGCTGGGCAAGGTCATGCTTTAGCACTGGCAGAGTGCCCTGTTAGTGTCCACACCACAGGTGTCTGCTCCTCCAGTCTGCTTTAGAGTCACGAAAGATGAACCAGGACAGTCAAGTCAGCCACCTGCCCATTAACTGTGCTAATTGTTTATTTATTTTAAGGTGCCATGTTATTAATTGTGCTTAATGTTTATTTATTTTAGGTGCCATATAGTAACCCATGTTATTAAGTGTGCTTAATGTATATGTATTTTAAGGTGCCATATAGTAACCCATGTCATTTTTTATCTTTATCTGCTCCACAGCTCGTATTGTGAGGACCAAACAATGGTGTGAAATGATTCCCTGCCTGGAGGACGAAGGCTGTGATCTGCTAGTAAATAAATCAGGCTGGACTTGTACACAACCGGGCGGCAGAGTTAAAACCACTACGGTGAGTGTTCTGGCCACTCTCATTAGACAGTGCACTGACACCTCCACCTAACAGTCTGACCAGCACTGCCTTACTCAGCACCCTCTGCACCTCCTCAGTCTGAGTAGGACTGCCTTACTGAGCACCCTCTGCACCTCCTCAGTCTGAGTAGGACTGCCTTACAGAGCACCCTCTGCACCTCCTCAGTCTGAGTAGGACTGCCTTACAGAGCACCCTCTGCACCTCCTCAGTCTGAGTAGGACTGCCTTACAGAGCACCCTCTGCACCTCCTCAGTCTGAGTAGGACTGCCTTACAGAGCACCCTCTGCACCTCCTCAGTCTGAGTAGGACTGCCTTACTGAGCACCCTCTGCACCTCCTCCGTCTGAGTAGGACTGCCTTACAGAGCACCCTCTGCACCTCCTCCGTCTGAGTAGGACTGCCTTACTGAGCGCCCTCTGCACCTCCATAGCTCCGAGGGAGCTCATTAGCATGCGATGGCCTACCCCTACATCCCAGAAGAACAGAAAGACAACAAATATTTGCATCCCCATCTCCTTTTTTAAATAACACTGTGAGTCGTTGTTTATCTTTTTATCACTGCAATTAGGTTGAATTAAGCAGACCCTTAACGCTAATGATTGGAACAGATGGGTGATCACGGCAGGTATATCTGCGGAGCCGCCCTTTGTCCCACTGCACGCACACAAGCACACAGGATCAGCCCTGCCATCCACGCAGCCATCACTAATCACAGCCACGCAGCCACGCATCCGTCAGTAATCACAGCCATCACTAATCACAGCCACGCAGCCACGCATCCGTCAGTAATCACAGCCGTCAGTTATCACAGCCCTGCCAGCCACACAGCCGTCAGTCATCACAGCCGTCAGTCATCACAGCCGTCAGTAATCACAGCCCTGCCAGCCACACAGCCGTCAGTTATCACAGCCATCTGATTCAGTAATTACCAACACATTTATGAAGACTATGAAGAATAATGAATCACGTTATCATGACCTTGGTCCAAGTATCTTCTTTTTACAGTCGGAAAATACATAATTAGAAACTTCTCAATGCAGGCCATTGAAATGGTAGGTCCATGGTGATACCAACTTAGTCATCAGAGAAAGGTTTGTGGTTTTATCTTTGGCATTTTAGTGCCAGATGTAACCTGTTTATTATGTCCACTGAGACATGGAAAATATCGAATTGTTGCCGTTGCTTATAGTGTTTTGATCACTACGGTGGGAATATTGTAAATGAATCACACTCATCGTTTAAATTTTCTCAGACATTCAGCTTGTGTACAGAACATTACATCTTTATTAAATTGAGAATGACTACTGCCAGTGTGTTCGCAGATAAAGCTCCATTTCTCAAATGGTGGAGGCTTAATACATGAATCTGTTATTTATGACTGATTTGATTTAGAAAAAGAGGAGCTGTACTTGTATAGCTGCTGAGGCTGACCTCATGTTTATCAGCCTGCCTGACTTTGCCCGTGAGCTGACAAGTATTCATGTGCGCTCCATATTTCAAGTGTGTGGTCAGTGGCCCAACCAGGTGACTTAGGAGCTGTCAGGCCAGAGACTGATGTATGATCCGTCATCACAGGCGTTGCCTTAGAAAAGTCTAGAGCACATCCACAGACTTTATCTCTCCCTCAGCTTTTTATTTCTCTCTTTCCATCTTTCTTTCAAACATACTGTATGTCTATGTGATGGCTGGTCTAGATGTTCTGCAGGCCAGTCTAACAGGATTGTAGCATGTCGAGTCCTACTTGTCTGTTTAAGTCTTGTGTGATATGGGATCCTGTAGTTCCAGTGTACTCTTCCACCACAAACAAACCTTAGCTCATTTGTATTCATGTTGGATATAGAGAAGTGCTTGGCCGTTAGTGAAGAAAGATGTTCCGTACACAAAAGTGTATGAATCAAGAGCACTGTCAATGACTGGCTTGGCTGTATATGAAAGTGTGTCATTCACAGAGCTCCCATCCATCACTGTCTGACCTCACCGGCGGTACGCAAGTGCGCTGCCAAATATTAGCATTACACAAAGGCAGGGGCCAAACGCTGGAGAAGTATACCTGAGGATGGATAAGAATTGATGCACCACTGAAGGGGAACTTTATTTGCACTGCATACATCTAACTGAATGCCACAATATATCACATTTTATGTAATCAGATACTGCGCAGAAACTCAAAATTACTTTTGCATTTGTTTTTCAAAGCCTTTTAAAAAAAAAAGCTTATCGCTTTCTCTGCATGACATTTATATTAAACAACCATGTCCCAGGTACATTGTTTTTACGGTGCAGAACATTTGCAGTCTTTGTCATTATCTCTGATATCTCATTTCATTTCGCTTGTTACCCATTTTTAAATCCCCTGCTGTAACGAATGCTTTGTGTGTTATGGTGGCCGGTGCTATTTTAATGGCATATTAAGCAAGAGAAAAAGCCATTCCTCTCTGCGAGAGGAGTCCCTGCAGGAATGAATATTGATGAAACCCTCTAATCTCTGTGAGTTATCTGAAGAATCAGAGTTGGTTTAATAGGCAGAGCCATGCAAAAAGAGCTTGACAGACAAAAGAAGTGTTAAAGAAAAAGGGAAGAGCTCCTGCTGACATGACCATGAATCTCCTTTAGTATTCAGATTGAAAATGTTGAACCTTTTCTTGAAAATACAGCATGGCAGCGCTGGCCAGCCATTTCTTAACACCACACCACACCACAGATTGGTCCAAAGTGGCCCCGTTTCTCTGAAGTACATATTATCTGTAGAAATTGTGATGTCCCATGGTTGCTATCTAGCCTAGAAATGGGGGGGAAAGAGATTGTTTCTTACCTGAGAGCTTTCCTTCCGGGCCTGAGTAATTGTAACCCTCATCACCTCTGGTACAGTAAGTGCTCATTGTGTATAGTCCTTCATCTCAAAGGAATACTGCTCACAGCCTCATTGTCTAGAACCATTAAGAACAACATCTCTTTGTACTGACATTTCTTTTCTCACCCCCTGGAATGTTAAGTCAAGGTGGCACAGGTGCTTTGAGCCGCTTCAGAGGCTCTCAGGGTCTGAGTGTCTTCTGTATCCACACTCAATGTACACAACCTTCTCCTAGCTAATTCAGTGATTACAACTTCTGCAAGTAGACACTTAATCAGCCATTCTATGACCAGCACAATGATTGGGGTATCTAACTACTGAAGAGAGACCTGAGCCAATGATGTGCGCTTATAAAAATGAGCCTGATTACAGTAATCAGGGCTGTTTCACAGCACACAGGCCAGTTGAGTTTGGTCATCAGCTCAGTTTCCGCACTTCAATGCCTCAAGTGAGACTATTTTCTTTAGAGCACAGCCAATTTACACCACCAAAGTGGTGTACAGTACAGTTTCTTGCTTTTCTGTAGTGGAATGCTATTCTGTAGTGGTAGGCTATTTCAGGCTTTAGATCTGTATGATTGTGAGATTTTGGATATGTTTGTTTTCTTTGATTGTGTGTATGTATCTGTTTTGTGAGTGTATTTACGTGCAAATGTGCTAGTGAGTAAGAGAGTGCTTGTCCAACAGTCTATAAAAAAGCTATTTGGATTGGGGTCGCGTAAATGCCCACTCGGATTGCGAGGGAAGCCACAGATGATGGGCAACCCGGCAGTGTTGGTGCCGGTATACAGGCCCGGTAATTGATCCCTCTGGGCCAGCTTGGCACTGTAGGACCAATCCAGTGGAGGGTTTTAACAGAATCACCACAGAGAGGACAGCTGCTTCTCCATGCAAACAGACTCAGCTGCTGCAAACCATTAGCCTGCGCTGCCAACTCTCATCTGGAGAAGCCAAGTCAGCAGTCGCTTGCTGCTCCTCCATTTTGAGCTCCTTCAAGAGCGCTACGATAATCACACAAAGAGCATCTTACCTTATCTGAAAAGTGATGTGTAATTGAATTTATGCCCGTCATTGACTATCCGTAAATGTGTGTTTTAAAATGTGCATCCATAAATGACCAGATAGGTCTTGTCATCTCACAAAGGAAGCCATTACGAAACTGTTTTGCTGTTGCCAAGCCTGGCTCCATTGGATTTGGCGGAGTTGCATCTTCCATAAAATGGAGACAGAGAGAGCTAAAGAAGATGTACCATATCATGTCATTTATGGGTAAAACCCTTTATCTGTGTGCCTTTGCAACAGATGTAGGCGTAGACCATCATAATATGTCCCTGGTACAGTGTTTCCATGGTGCTGGTATATCACTGGGGTGTCAGTAAGTGGCCAGATTCCATGATCCTTTACAGCCAGGGTCAGTGTTGATTCATTCCACATTTCAAGCATGACCATAAACCTGCCAGTTGCCCCCCCTCCCCTCTACCCCCACCCCTGTGATTTCAGGCTCTATGACGTGATGGGAGTCCCACTCAAATCTCACCTCCTCTCTAAACATGGCGGATCACATTGCTGAACCTGACAGACAGCCACTCTCAGCCACTGCTCAAGAACTGACTTTTACAAAAGCAACAAACTGCAAACCATGATGGGCCTTAACAACTAAATAAGGTACACACACTGCTCAGCAGGCCTCCGTACAAAAAGTTGAAAGTCATTTATTAAATTGTTATTCTATTACTGTATGGCCATAGCATGCGTTATTTTCCATAACTAAATGAACTGTAATTTTAAATTGAATTGTGTGATTGTCATTTCTCTGACATTTTCCCATGAAAACATCTTGTTCCATCTGACAGTAGCATCAACACTAAATCACTCTTGTAGTGAGTGCTTGTAGAAAACTGTCCATAAAATTGAGTCCATTAGCATTTATGAACTACTCATTATTATACAGCACATCGTCTATGCATATGTGAGTATTTCTAATCCTGCATTTATAAATCCTTTCCATTTGGTGCTCTGACATTTTAGGATGCAGAGTCATGCGAGTTCACTGCGTGTAAATGTCAACCGGGGGCCATATGCTCTGAGGCGGTTGTTTACCATCCAGAACACCCAGGTGGAAGCCTCCATATGGGCTGTAAATAACAGTCTCATTTTTGGCTCCAATTTAAGTGTCAAGATTCTCAGCTTTCTCCCTGCAACAGTGCCATCAGTCCACCCCGCAGACAGAAAGAGACAAAGAACTGTGAGAAAGAAACAGAGAGAAAAAGAGGGTGAATGAGAGAAAGAAAGAAAGCGAGAGAGAGAGAGAGATATGTTTTAGAATGTTGTGTTTTTGGATTAAAGGAAGATTCTTCGAAAAAATATGTCAATAAATATTGACCCAGGGTTCTGTGGTTTGACAGTTTTGATCATTTAGGTTTCAAATAAATACAGGCCTCAGTCAATCTTTCAACATGCCAGTCTGTCAGGGCTTAGACTCATTGCTGTTGTTCAGGTAGACGCTTCAGTAAGCGCCAAACATGGATACGAATGGGCCAAAGCCCAGCTCTTTCATTTAATCCCAGCTATTCCTCACTTTGAGTTTGTTTACTTGTATAAACATTTCATCCATGCATTGTTCAGTGGGCCATGTTCGTCTTTCATTAGCTGAGAGATTAGTGTGAATTGCGTACCGCAGGGCTAAGCGTGAGCATAATAGCATTAAAGACAGAGGCTGCACAAGAGGCTGCACAAGCGACACTTTCTGCCGTGGGTCTGTTTTAATTCATTTGGGTCTATTCTCCCTGGAGATCAAATGAAGACACCTAACTTAGCATTGTCATTTTTTCATTAGTTTGTGTTAAATTACATATGAGGTAATCACACGTGGATCGCTAGAGGGTAGTGTGGCTCCTCCAGACGATGATAATAATGGGCTCGACGCTGACAGAGACACAGCATTTCTGGTGGTCTTAATTACCTGAGGGCCACCGTAGTGCATTAGAAATGACATGCCCCTGTCTTTAGCCTCTATACTCTTGGGTCATTCCACTACTCATCCACTGGCACCGACATTATCCTTTTAAATTGAGGTTCATTTAGATCCTGATTGCTTTATCCCTGTTGTTTTGTCTGAAGGCATGCCTGTGTTTAATCTAACACCTGCCTCTTTCATGGCAATTTGCTCTCAGTGCAGTTGTCAAGAGTTCATTTTTATAAATTAAGCAGCATGCAAGCTTGGAAGCCTCAATGCTTTTATCTAGTTGGCCGGGAACCATACATTTACCAGATGGTACTGAGGTTTCCAAGAATTTTTCCGAGCTGGCAAGGTCCCCTGTTCTCCGGGTTATATTGTTATTAGTCTGATAACCTTTTAGATGCTTAAGTGTTTGAACTCAAGACCATTTGCCATCAAAAGTAATAGTGTTGTTAAGATGTAAGTCCCACAAAACAGTGTCCTTTCAAAACAGCTGCCACAGAATTGAAGAGGGGGAAATTGCTGTGGGTTTTTCTCAAACTGACTGAAGTTGTGTTGTCCTTGCCCTGCAGGTCTCCTAACAGCGGCAGTGCCAGAGGATCCTGGGGTGGGGAAGCTCAGACTGGACTTCCCCTGCTTCCCCTGCTCCATGCGCACCAACCACCCCGCTGTAGATAGTCTGCTGCCCGTCATCAGCTTCACACGCTTGTCCGTCTTCCTGTTTGTCCGTATGCTTTGTAAATGGGCAGTGCCCCCTTGTGCCACGGAGGACTTCTGTTTCATGTCGAGCACGTGGGGGCGCTCTTCTGGACTACTGTGCGTAGTGATCAGAAAAGATGCTAGAACTGCAACTCCCCCATAATGACACTGCTGGACTATGAATAATCAGAGAGGCTGAATTCTCTCCAGAAGACAATGGCTCTTAGTCTGGACCTGTGCTTATGAGCCAACTAAAGACTGTGGACCTAGTCTGGACCTGTGCTTATGAGCCAACTAAAGACTGTGGACCTAGTCTGGAGCTGTGGTTATGAACCACCTAAAGACTGTGGACCTAGTCTGGACCTGTGCTTATGAACCACCTAAAGACTGTGGACCTAGTCTGGACCTGTGCTTATGAACCACCTAAAGACTGTGGACCTAGTGAACTGCTTGTGCTGTGACTGGCCTTCTGCTGGAGTAGAACTTTGGCACTCTTGACTTTTTTTATTGACCAAAGAGGGAAAAAAGTGTTCTGGACGAGAGGGGCCAAATAGAATCTAGAAATGGCCAATGGCAACCTTTTCCCAACAGATGCCCGCCCTCGCGTAACAGTAAATCCGGAGGGTTGGCCAACCTGTGCCGTATGATTTCACAGGACTAATGGACACAATCAAAGGAGTACATTTAATACTTTGTTGACATTTTTCTTGGACTTAACCCAACACTGTATTTTGAAGCTGGAGTATTAGGGACAGTATACATATATATGTATATGTGTATAAAACTGGAGTATTAGGGACAGTATACATATATATGTATATGTGTATAAACATCAGACTTGCATTTTTCGGTAGCAACACCCGGAACAGTTTGCAATAAGCATGGTTGGTTAAAGTAAAAGAGAAAAAACACTGATCATCCGACAAAAAGAGAATATTCAATAGTCATTTCCGATTGCCATAAAAAAGGTCATTAAATGTATTTTGAAAGACCGAAAGTTATATATTTAACAGTTTTATATGTTGTACCTTTGTAGAGAACCTTATTTAACATGAATAATGTGGTCAGATACCAGTCATAGAACGTCAGTGAGCTCTGCTCTATCATGCTGGTCTGTTCTGCTCTTTCTTTCTCCCACACCAGTAGCAGTTCTCTTTTTATACCAATCGCAGAACTTGGCCATCTGTCCATAAACGTACATCAAAAAGAGGAAAAAGGACAAAATGTGAAAAATTACTGATCATGGTGAACTGAACTTTATACCCCACTTTAGTATCTGGAATCATGGAAATTGGTATTTGGTATTGTATTGTAAAGGTGTGGACATTTGACTCATTTCTTTATGGATTTGACCTAATTTATTTTTGTGCTTCTTGTGTTTGTTGCACAGTGCCGACCTCTGAGTGATGACACTTGAAGGAAGAATTAAGAAAGTCTTAGAATCATTTACATGAGATACTTTTTTATTATGAGATATTTTAAGAATAAATCGATTGCGTGAAAGAAATATCACTTGCTAAAATAGAACTTCAATATACTTGGATCACTAGATTGATCTTACTTTGCATAGAGGTTTTGTTGAAAATTATATTGTTTGATTCTGTGAAATGCTATATTGAAAAGAACTGCTGCTTTCTTTAGAAGCAATCACTATGCATTTGACGAAGTTCTGCGAATGATTGTCATCCAAATGTAGACACAAGCTATAAACATCACATTTATAAATGCATAATACACACATAAATTAATGACTGATTGGTTCAAATTGAATGTTTAATGGGAACAGTCATGCTGGGATTTGATTACAATAATCATGAATATGGAATGTATTGATGCTGCAAGTTAAAGGCTTTCGCTGAGAATGGCAATTAGGACAGCGATAATGACAGTTAATGCACATAACAGAACCTCATCCATTTGTTACACTGTGCGAGATCTTCTCTGATGACAGGCATTTCAATCAAATGCAGAAAAAACACTGACAAGTTGCGCATTAAGCACAAACCTTTAGTGAGTTTCACTGGCATTTTTGCAAGGACAGAGGACACGCAGAAGACAACCAACTCATTGGCAAGCACTTCCTCATATTCACAGTGCGTAGAGTACTATTTATGGTATCTGCCAATGCGGCTGGCGTCTTACAATATAAAACAGACTTGGCTTCAGTGGCCGTACGGAAGAAAGTGACACGAGACAAGCCCAGAGGCCAGGCAGAAAGCCACAAGATGACCGTTTCTTTCAGCTTCCCAAATAGATTTGAACTCAAGGGCCAGACTGAACAGATGCCTGTGCTTGTGATTAAACTCGCGCCCTCTGTCATTAACCTCATCCTCTCCCTATCTCCCATGTCCATACAGTTCCCACTAACACTTGGCTGATGCACCTCCGAGTGCAACTGTTTCTTGCCAACAGCAGCTGGAAATTAATAAAGTTGTGTTGACTGTGGAAATTCCTGAGATGCAAATGAGATCCTCAAGGAGTGTGGGTTCTCTGTATAGTCTGAATGTCAAGAGAGTTTGAATATTTAATTATGCCTGATTGAATTCCAATAATCTGCCCCATATCCTTGAGGTTTGTGTGTTAGGAGTCACGCCTTTACACGTATAATTTGATTTGGAGAGTACAATGCAGAGTTTCCTAAAGCTATGGTACATTCAAGTACAAAGAGACCACCAAAAAAGTAGTCCTACCCCCTGCACCACGGGGAGTCAAAGTGGGTCATATGTTAATAGAAGAGTCAGGAGTGTGTATTTCAGCGTGTGTGTGCACATGTGTATGTGAGTGAGATAGAGAGAAAGTAAAAGAGAGAGAGAGAGAGAGAGATAGCGTGTTTGAGTCTAAAGCAGATATCGGGGGAAAATAAATCGTTTTGACTTTTCAGTATCTATTTAATGATATGTTATGTAGTGTACCTGATTATTTGCATGTCATGGTGGCAGTCTTATCACTCCCTGCCCACCTGAGACAGATTCAGCAGCAGCGGGAGCCGAGGTATCCTCCGGCTGTCATTGAGGTGCCCTACAGAGGGGAGCGTGGAGATGGCCAGCCACCGCTTTACTGTCGGCCGTAAACTCGCAGGAAGACACCTCGCTTTACTGCGCTGATAAATCTCTGCAAATTCCAATACTGCTGCAATGGCGAAAAATATTATTTACTTTGATGGATAACATTTACCTGCTAATTCAAATTTCATATTGTAAGTCTTTGTTTACAATATAAATCTAATTAAGTGTGCCCGCAGTGATGCGAAGGGGAGATCAATACGCAATATGGCTCTCCCAGCTGCATCCCTCAGTAGATGTCTGAGGTTGCCAATATTTTCAAGCCATAAAACTGTTTGGGCTCTTTTCAGCAAGTCCAATAATCTGTCAAGGTTAGAGGACAGTGAGGCAAAACATTACCATTGTGCCTGTCATACCAACCACGCAGCGGAACAGTTCTCCCCCTAAACAGAGATGACCATTTAGCTCCTGGCATCTCCTTATTGACCACTTTGCTCCCATACCTGTAGCCCACACTGCGGCACATTGTATGCACTGCTGTGAAAGTGCCCCGGGGGAGGTTTAAAGCTAAGACAACAACATATGCTCTCATGGCTAAATCTCTCCTTTGGATGCAATACAGTCACATAGGTGTTCCCTCCCGCTGCTCCCAGAACAGTTCTCCCTAAGAGTACAAAGGAAGTGATAATATCCTTCCTGGATCATAAAACCGGCCTGGTTGCGTACATATGCACACTCTGCCACACTTCACGGTGTTCCTGCTCCTCGATCTGTCTGTGCTGTTCAGTGCAGTGGTACTCTCTCCTCGTCTCCTCACTCACCGACTCACGCTTCGTTCAGTTGAAGATGGGGCCCCAGTCAGCTGGGCTTTCAAGCTCCATTTAGCTCCACTAACAGCCTGCATTTATTACTGTCTCTGATTAGCCCTGCACTGCCCAGCAACACACCAACACCTGGGACAGAGGTGCGCAGGAACTGTGACTGTTACAACACCGGCTGCCCACCGGAGCCACACAGCGTGGCCATTCATAGTCAATCACTGGAGATAATGGAAACCTGAGGCATGGAAGGAGAGCAGAAGGACCGAGAGAGAGAGAGAGAGAGAGAGAGAGGGAGAGAGCAACATTTAATCTGCTGACAAGGAATCGTCAGGTTTGTAAAATCACCGACATATAAAAAAAGTGTGTGTGTGTGTGTGTGTGTGTTCAAAGCCGCAGAGCCGAGCTGAACATGCTTAAACCAATCGGCTACAAGGCATTTAATGTGGCCTGTGGCCTTAAGAAGACCTGCTTAAAAAGGCTGGGATAATGATCCTCCATTGAGTCCGTTGGCGGTGTGAAGAAGAGGGCTGACGCAGAGCCAGCGCGGAGCGGAGACAGGGGTGCCTGGAGGAAGCGGAGCCTGGAGGAAGCGGAGCAGATCGCTCGCTCCTACGTGCTGTTGCCAGGGGCTCCTGTTTGCTGCTGAACAGACCCGCAACACAATGCTTTTAAGCCCTGATGATCCCGGCTCTCTTTCTCTCCCCTCTATCCTTTCTCCTGCCTCGCACTCCCAGGCAGTCGGGGCATATGCTTGCAGGCGAGTGCGATGTGAGGCGATGCTGGCGCTCGTCATCAAGGCCTGATGTGTGGGGTTTAGCCGGGGCCTAATCCACAGGAAGCCCAGCAGCTGGGGGCCCCGCCAACTCATCTGACCACTAAATGAGAACGATGACCACCCAGTGCCAGCTCTTTTAAAAACTCATTTACATCCTGTCAGCTCCCATTATGCAGGGGAACGATGAGAGTGGACAGATTTGGGCCTGAGCACTCCCCGGCACCATCCAAGCGTGCCGATTCTGACCCGGCTCACCGGGCAAGCAGCCCTGTGATTTTCCCATGTCAAGCTTCTTCTCTCCCCCCCACCCCGTCCCACCCCCACCACCGTAACTGTAGGTGATAATCAGAGTGCCTGAAATCCCACTTTTCAGTTTCATACAATTATGTGCTCCTAAGAGCATCAGCAGAGGATTAGAGGTGCTAACTGCTGAGCCTTGAATAAATTATCCGCAGGGTTTTTGCATAAGCGAAAGGAGGGCTGGAGAGAGATAGGTACTGCAGAGAGAAGGAGAGAGAGCACAGGAGGGATGGAGAGAGATAGGTATTGCAGAGAGAAGGAGAGAGAGCACAGGAGGGATGGAGAGAGATAGGTAATGCAGAGAGAAGGAGAGAGAGCACAGGAGGGATGGAGAGAGATAGGTAATGCAGAGAGAAGGAGAGAGCAGAGCAGAGGATGGAGAAGAGAAAGCATAGCCCAGTGGAATTTGACTCTAGCATGCTGGAGCTGCTGATTATTTTTCCCGTCTGGCAAAACAGCCGTATTTCCTTCCACTCGTCTCCACTTACAAATACAAATCCTATACTGCTGCAATTGCCAAATCTAATGCATGTGTGGGCAGTTCATTTCGGATATAATTTCTTTTAAAGCTAAAGACTAATTTTATTTTAAAGCTCAAGTTTAAAATTAACTAGCCAATTAAATACTAAATGGGGAAAATTAACTGGCACAATATTAAATGGAACAGACTGGATGTGTATGATTTTGAATATAATTTATAAATTGAAATTGAAAAAGAAATTATTTAACAATAGGCCAGGCTGACTTTAAACTTAACTGTAACTGCCATTGCTGTAGTCTGTCCAAACAGCAACAACAGAAGGTGATCTGAAATACAAATAACCAGCAATTAGGAGACACGCAGACGGATTACAATTATTCCATCTAATTGTCATGGCTATGAAATGTCATGCTAAATTACCATGCCTCTACTGTGGGACAAAAGTGCTTGCAAACACAGCTCTAATGATAGACTGAAATTAACCCTTTTTCTGAGTGTAAAACACTACAATTTCTCCGGTAATTAAGCTTGAGCAAAATAGATTGGACTGACAGAAACAAGTACATTTAAAACACTCAGATGCTACGCCTGTTTGCATCCTACCTTGAGGTCAAAACATCACATTTTGTATTTGTTTTGTTCTTGATATTTTCATTGGAGCATTTCTCTCCACCATGTGCACAGACCATATTATGGGATAGTGTGTGATCGAATGCCTCCGCCTGTACGGGACCTCTCCCTAATCCCCCTCAGGCTGGGGCAAACTTTACTTCGCATCAAGGGTGACATCCGTGAGGAGGCGGCACAAACATTGTCTAATGATTTTTTAACGACCAGTGTCATGATTCGGGGCTGGCGGCGTGAGCAGCGCCAATGCATTACGGTGATTTGTGGACTCACCTCCGAGTGCTTGGCCCAGCCTGCCACCGACGGGTGTTAAGTGCGCCGCGGCAGGAGATCCTCTCTGTACCGCTTCGGGGACCAAATGATGTTTGAAATGTTTTAATCAAATCCTGTCTGTTCATTAGTCTAACAATGTGACTTTGGAGTGCATTCACAGCGGTCTGGCATCTTATTGTCCCTGAGGGAATGCTTCTAATGAAGAAGTCCCCCCCAGTCACAAGGCGGGGTGCGGAGGAAGCTGTGGTACTCTATACATTTAAATGGACTGATAAGGGAGGTTTCCAACTGTTGTGTTTTGAATTCTCAGGGGGTAGCCACACTGCTGGGTTTGGCTGTTTCTTTTAAAAGACTTTCACATTCATCAGGACCTATGACGTCTCTCTGACATTACCAGTGGAACACTGTGATGCGTGTGAGGCACTAACAGAGTGATGAACAGCCTTGGCCTCATTTAGAATCAACAAAACATATTTGAAAGTCAAATTTCAGAGGTTAAAATTAAACGCTAAGAGAGAGCTCTCATGTATAAACATTGATACAAGATATTTTCTGAAAAAACAAATTAGTACAAGACAAGTCAATAAATGGTCTTACATTGATAATGATGTTATGGGTTTTGGTGGTGGAGGGAAAGTTCTGATCTTTGAAATGGTCCCAAAATGAACACTGTAAATCTGGTTTATGTTATTATTTCAGCGCGGCAGACACATTGATCTGTGGATTAAGGCAAAGGCTACATTGAGAGCCATGATGGAGAGCCCGTGCGTCTCTCCTGAAATGCAATTCCAATAAAAATCCTGAGTCCTGAATAGAATGTACAGTGCTGGGCCATAATGAAACGTGGCTCATGCGCATTGTGTCTATGGGAAAACGTTCTACCTAACAGCTACCTAACAGCTTTGGCCATTCAGTCATCCGCACATCTAAATACCTTTCACCAAGACAGTTCAGTGGCTCCCTCATAGAATCCATCTTACACTCATCACACTCTCTGACTCCTAATGAATCACAGGGGTGGAGATCAGCCATCTTGAACAATGGACAGGCTCAAGTACTCAAAAACGTCTGTGACTTATGAACATTGTTGATACATTTTAGACATTTTATTTTGGAGTATAAATCAAAGATACATAGATACATAGAACATAGTCGGTCGATGTCCTTATGCAAGGATGTCATCTGTGCCTGGTACAAAAGCACTTGGGGGATTTTGTTTGTTACTGAAACAGACTGTCAAGCTCACTCCCTTTCTTTTTGACTGCAGCTCTAACTCTCCTGTCATCACATCGCATCTTCACGTCAAGGTTAACTTCAGTCAGTTGTCATTGAAATGGTTCAAGGGGTCAAAATAAATGTCTTTCTCACTAAATGATTTCACTGCTTTTAAAAGTTCACAATCACAGAACATACATTTTTATTGGAGAAATAGAAAATTGTTGTACATTTTAAAATATATGTATATGTAATGTCCCCCAACCCCTCCCCTCCCCATACACATATACTTAAAATACTTAAAAAAAAAAAAAAAAACATACAGCATTGGTATCCCTTCCACCTCCAATTTACCTACCTTTATGCACAAAACTTAACCCATGAATTTCTTCTATATGTATCTGTTACCATATCTTGTATATGTGTCTTTAATCAAAGACCTAAATAGGCTGTGAAAAAGAATGTTTGGAGAAATTAGAAAAACATCAACAACTTGATCTTCCTTTGACTATTTTAGACTGGGTAAAGATCATACTGATGCAAATAAATCATTAGACGAACACCGCTTCCATTTCTAAAACTATAAGGAAGGCACTGTGAGGGCAGAGAGGAGAGGCTTGCTGCTCTTTTTCCATGCAGAGAGAGTGGTGAGCCCAGGGATGGGGCTTATATAACCTGCCCTTCAGGTAGTGCACCTGGTCTGGTCATTAATCATGTGTTGCTGATGGTCCTGTGCCTCGTGTATGGAGCAGAGCACACCCCACTGCATCACGAGTCCATGCAGACACCCTCAAGATCTGCACACCTGTCCCCCTGCACTACAGGGCTGAGCAGCCTGGGAGTCCGCTGAGGCGGCCCTCGCAGAACTCCACTCCTACACCTCAGAGCAGGAAGAGGATATACATGCTATACTTAACCTTGATTCTAACTCTGTCCTCCAGAACTGTCCGTACTCCCAATTTGCAGCAGGGAAGATGTCAAACTAGTCACTGCACACGGGTAGAATGCTTTCTTTGAGTTCACAATCAGCTAAAAATACCTGTGTGACAGGAGGCCTATTCACACAAATATTTACATAAGGTACAGCGATACCACTGTGGAGATGAACCAGTGGTCAACGGTCAGGCCTTTGAGAATATAATTTGTGGCTTTGTGAAGTGGGTGAAAAGTGAGGGATTTGTGCGTCCCTGGGTACACTGCACCTTGGTAATGGAGAGCAGCTGAAGTGATTATCACACTAACAGCTTTGGACACGGAGGAGAAATTCCCAAAAGGAGGGCTGAAGCCCGTCTGACACATGAGATTGGCAAGTGTGCTCCTCCGACACAATTCACACTACACGGCACCGTGACACCCTAGAATTGCTCTAAACCGAAGGGTTCCCCCTCTGTAAACTTCAGATGCCTGTCTTCAAAAAGATGGTCCTCGGAAAGATCTTCAAAAAGAAAGTGCGTTTATCAGTCAGACTCGGTCAGAACATTTGATTCAGAACGTTTTTTTCCACTTAGCACTTGCTTCAAATTCCGCCATCAGGCTTATCTATCGATAATATATGTCTGCCTGCCTGCCTGCCTGCCTGCCTGCCTGCCTGCCTGCCTGCCTGCCTGCCTGCCTGCCTGCCTGCCTGCCTTTCTGCCTGTCTGTCTGTCTGTCTGTCTATCTGTCTCGGGCGGTGGGTCCGTTTGTCTGTCTACATATTAAAAAATCAAAGACATTTTATATTTCCCCAAAGTTGAATAGTTCTGAGAAGCTGCAGTGGCAAACATCTTTTAGATCTGAGGGCGATATACCATAACAGAACAGACTAACAACAGAGAGAACCATTGAGGAGAGAGACAGCTTTGATGAAGCACTCCCAGCAGACTTTTGCACTGTACTATACTTATAGAGCTCAGAGCGCCCAACTTTGAACAAGAAAGATCGGCTGGCTATCCAGCCATCATGTTTAATTTTTTTCAATTTTCTCTCCTCTGGCTTGTCTGAGACAGGGGAAATATCTCCACATAAGGAATTAATTACAAAAACAATGAGGCGCACAGGAGCCAAAGGGGTATTCTATGACCAATGGGAAAATGTGCTGAGTGCACTTTTGTGTTAAATAAATGATTCTTATTAATGTCATCATTAAGGCCATCCACGCTGTGAATGTGAGCTCAATGGGCTTGCAATGGTAATTGGTTTAGCTGGTTAGACCTTAAGATGTAGACATTTGTAATCTTAATTGAATCCCATCTGATGAGGCCATTCGCCATGCTAGAACAAGACCCCGTCAAAACTGAGAAGGGCATTCAATTTGCCCCTGCACCCCATCATCTTGAAACCGCAGTGGTTAATAACAGTAAGAGAAATCATGATGACTTCTCTCCGAAAAAAAAGTCAAGATTTCCTCCTCTGAATAATTGATAATCCAGGAAAAATCTTGGATTTAAAAAATGAGCGCTCCATATCCGTCTGGTAATGATTTGTGTAGAGGTCACAGGACCTGTCCCCTCTCTCTGCCATTGGGCCTTAATCCCTCTAATCCGCCCAAACAATGTGTGGAGTACCATAGATTTGATCAGCTGCTCAGAAGGATCAGAGCTCCAGTGTGGGGCCAACACAATGACGGCGGTTTGAAGGTGCGGCCCATAAGCTGCCTCCCTTGCTTAAGCACAGATCAATCCTGATGATAATGCATGATTTCAGCATTATGAGTGAGTGAAGGGGGGCTGTCAGAGCTGAGGCATGGCCTGCTTTGGTGCTGTTGTTGTTGCTGCTGCTGTGCCTTTTATTCAGGACCACAATCTCAGCCACTCTGACTGACATTTCTTTGTTGTGATTACAGGATCAAGGTGGCCTTGTTTTTCCTTTTTCCTTGTCAAAGAACAAATAGAGTGGGGTTTGATGATCAATTTGGCGCTGGATAGGAAGACAGAGGGCTGGGGGGTGGAGAGGCAGAGGGAGGGTTGCTGTGACCTTGAAACAACTGAACTCCAATCTTTTTTAGAGTGCCACACGTGTAAACGTATAAGAGTGTAAAATCCCCTCAGCAACCCAGCTATAAAGTAGCCTAGCACTAAGTCAGACCAAAGACTTCTAAAAAGCAAAATGCATAGAAACATAGATATCCTGTTCTCTTTAAAATACATATCAGGCTTTTGAACATTCACTGACAGACCACTGATGCCTTCAAATGGCAATGCACTTCTTATGTGCTGTAAGTGCATGCAAAGAAAGTGACTCATCAAACTTGCTCTTATGTTACAGTTGTCACATATGCCTTGCTAACCAGCATCAGCACCTTAGAACCTTCCATCAGAGACCAAGGCGTGAGATGCGCTGCCCCTCCCCCTAAACTACAGGGGAAAGCAGAAGGATCACCTCATTTCCTGTTGCTCACCCGGTGCAAACGTTCATGTGGAAAGGTCACTCACACGCAGTATAGAAGAAGGTTAACACACATGGACTGAACAACAAACACCTGTCTGTCTTCCCATCTGGTAGCTTGTTCCATACTAACATTTTGTTGGGTAAAAAACATCTGACAAATAAGAAAGAACACATCCCTGTCCTTCTCTAGCCATCATCACAGCTCTGATTTGCACCTGATTTGAAAAGCTCAAACTGAATTAAGTGCCTTTGTGTGTATGTGTGTGAGTGTGTGTGTGTGTGTGTGTGTATGTGTTTGTTTATGTGTGTGTGTATGGGTTTATTTGTGTGTGTGTGTGTGTGTGTGTGTGTGTGTATGTGTGTGTATGTGTTTGTTTATCTGTGTGTGTATGGGTTTATTTGTGTGTGTGTGTGTGTGTGTGTGTGTGTGTGTGTGTGTGTGTGTGTGTGTGTGTGTATGTGTTTGTTTATGTGTGTGTATGGGTTTATTTGTGTGTGTGTGTGTGTGTGTGTGTGTGTGTGTGTGTGTGTGTATGTGTGTGTATGTGTTTGTTTATCTGTGTGTGTATGGGTTTATTTGTGTGTGTGTGTGTGTGTGTGTGTGTGTGTGTGTGTGTGTGTATGTGTGTGTGTGGTGATCGTTACTGGTGCTTTTTGCAGTTTCCAAAACATCATCACGGCATAATGGTTACTGCAGCTTTGTGTTCATTTAGCAGTGGGTCCTCATCCAAGGCAGTCTGTGGATCCCACTGCTTGTGTTTACTTGCTCTGCAGCCGGCACACTCACAGCGGCCTGATTTAATGGAGCATGCTCAGACAGAGGCCCAGCGGGGACGCCTTCATGGCCCATAGGTTGTTGAGGCAGCTAATTGGTCAAAAAAGAAAATATCTCTCTTGAATCTCATCCAGCTCAGACATAATGGTTGTGCTAAAATTAAACACTGCAGTTCCATTACTCCTCAGTGCTTTTGGGGAGTTCTGGTGCTGAAAGTCTATGGCACCCGTGATTGCGTTTAAGTCATCATAAATGAGATGATCATGCCTTTTATGACGCGGTGACCTTTGTCTTACAGCTGAGTTTATACCCAAGAGCTGAGGCTGTGGTTTGGCCCGGCAGATGAAAAAGAAATGTTCTAATATTTGAGAGACTATCAAGCATAGACAGGTCACCTATTAAGTGTGTGGCTCCTCTGAAACAACAGTGATTCCAGCATCTGCACCTACACTTCCTTACACAGATCTGGCCATGACTTTCTAATGGGCCCGAGCCCACTGCAGAGTCTGTGCATTGATCATGATGTTGATGTAGCGGTGGTTCTGCCATGGTGACATTTCCTCTGGCACTCTTGTTTGTGTCTAACCTGCCGGAGCCTCCCGCTCCGCCCGCCTCTCAAAAGCCACGCGCCGTGACAGGTGACTGACGACGCTAACAATACTGCGGGTGGACTGAGCCGTCTGCGCTACAGACCGCTGCATGATGAATTACCCTCATCAGTTTGTTTTGCCAGCAGCCCTCGCAGGTCACCGCCAAGGGTCCGGCTGACATTTTGTCCCGTACTGTATATGCAAATACCTGCCAATCAATTAGCGTGCCGCTCCCTCCGCTCCCATTGCTGCA
This sequence comes from Sprattus sprattus, assembly GCF_963457725.1. NCBI lineage: Eukaryota > Metazoa > Chordata > Actinopteri > Clupeiformes > Clupeidae > Sprattus > Sprattus sprattus. The sequence continues at coordinate 26,471,621 of NC_137912.1, forward strand.
CATTGTGATTAAAATGAATTGATTGTGGAGTAAAATCAACACAACCGCCTGCCAAAAGCCCAGGGTCAAAAGGACAGAATGAAAACATAAACGCTTTCCTCAAACTGATAACGCAGCTTATTTTTCTCTCTGCACCCTCTTGCTCTCTCTCTCTCTACCTCTCTCTTTCTCTCCCTTCCTCTCTCTCTCTCTCTCTACCTCTCTCTTTCTCTCCCTTCCTCTCTCTCCTTTCCGAAACCTCACCTTTCCATTTTATGTCTCTTT